>NW_015506255.1:55555-85426 GCF_001515645.1 Sinocyclocheilus grahami | reverse complement strand
GCAACCACTGTGCAGAAACAAGCAGAAACAAATACACCCTCAAAACTGTGTCAAGGTCAATAAGGGTTTTTGTTTTTTATGAGATAAAAAGACATATATATATATATATGTTATATAATCATGATTAATTGCATCCAAAATAAAAGTTTTTGTTTACATAATATATGTGTGTGTACTGTATATTTAGTATGTATATATAAATACACTCACATGCATGTATATATTTAGAAAATATTTGCATATATACATATTTATATTCATATAATTTATATTATATATAAATATATTTAAATATATATATATATATATATATATATATATATATATATATATATATATATATATATATATATATATATAACATTTACCTTGTACTTTTACATTGTTTTTTTAATTAATAATAATAATGATGTGTACACCTCACAAGTATTAAGAAAAATATGAAATTAATTTATACTTGTATAATTATGTAATTCATTTGATAAAATTTAAATTTGGTACAGTTAAAAAAAAAAAGGAAACCAGTATACCGATACAACAAATACATTTCTAAGAACTTGGTACATATGTTTTACATTCGGTTTTAAGGTCAAATTCTCGCTATTAACAAACCATTAACTACGACTTTTGCCTCAATAAACTCCTAATCTGCTGCTTATTAATAATTAGTAAGGTAGTTGGTAAGTTTAGGTATTGGGTAGGATTACGGATGTAGAATATGGTCATGCAGAATATGGGATTTATAAGTACTAATAAACAGCCAATATGTTAATGATAGGCATGCTAATAAGCAACTAGTTAATAGTGAGAATTAGTCCCTATACTAAAATGTTACTGATTTAAAAAAAAAAACATTTTTTCCCCTTTATTTTGGCCACAATTATTTGCCATTGATGCATTTACAGGAGTGACAAACATATTGTAACCACAAACCATATTTAAACAGGATCAACTTTTAGCATACTGTATATGTTTATTTATATACATACTGTATCAACAGTCACAGTTCTTTATGTTATAGACAAAGGAGATTCTCTCCTGTGTTTAAAGCAGTTGTCAGTCTCTGAACTAAACTTGGAGTGTGCAAGTTGCCAATAATTGTAATGTTTTGTAGTTCAGATGGCTGTTTATTAATCCTTTCACACTGATTTCCAGAGGCTGAGAAGAGTGAGGACACAGCAGGTGGTGGATGGAAGGGGGCTCTACAACGCAACTACAGCCAGGACTGCAGCTTCAAGGACAACATGTACCACGTGGGAGACTATGTTTATGTAGAGCCCACAGAACCAAACCTGCAGCCGCACATCGTCTGCATAGAGCGCCTGTGGCAGGATGATGCAGGTATTGCTTCATAAAACCGTTTATATGGCACATAGGTTGCTCTAAACACTGTTGATTGAGAATATACAGTACCATTTAAAATTTTGGGGTCAGTAAGATTTGAAATCAAAAGTGATTATAAAGACTTTTAGATTGTTATAGAAAAAAATCAGTTTTGAATAAATGCTGCTCGTTTGAACTTTCTATTCATCAAAGAATATTAGAGCATATTAGAATATTCAGCATATTAGAATGATTTCTGAAGGATCATGTGACACTGAAGACTGGAGTAATGATGCTGAAAATTTGATGCTTTGCCATATCCGGAATAAACTCGTTTTAAGGTAATTTAAAATAGAAAACAGTTTTCACAATTTACAATATTATTTCACAATATTACTGTTTTACTGTAAAAAAAACAAATGCAGTCTACAAAAACATTTTTAAAATCTTACCAATCCTAAACTTTTGAACATTAGTGTTTAGGGTTGCAAAGGGGTGGAAAATGTCTGGTACATTTCTGGAAACTTTCCATAAAATCCCTGGAATATTCAAAAAAATCCTGGAAAGTTTCCAAAATGTTTTCTGGAAATGTTCCATTTTTTTGCAACCCTATTAGTATTGCTGTTAAACTATGTGTATGTATTTTTCTTCTGAAGGAGAGAACTGGCTTTATGGCTGCTGGTTCTATAGACCCAACGAAACATTTCATCTCGCCACACGCAAATTTCTTGAGAAAGAAGCTTTCAAAAGTGACTATTACAACAAAATTCCTGTCAGTAAAATACTGGGTAAATGTGTCGTCATGTTTGTGAAGGTAATATCATTCAGCAATGATTCCAAAACATTCTCCGTAAACGAAACATATTTTTGCATTATTATACGATTGTAATCTAACTGTTCTGATAAAAAAATCTTTATTGCAGGAGTATTTCAAGCTTCAGCCTGACAGCTTCAGACCTGAAGATGTTTTTGTTTGCGAGTCTCGTTATTCTGCGAAAACCAAGTCCTTCAAAAAGATCAAGATGTGGACGATGCCCCTGAGCTCCGTGAAGTTCGTCCCTCGTGTAGTGCCCTTGCCTGTGGTTCGTGTGGCCTCCATGTTTGCACCCAAACAGGACAGCGAGAAGCCTCTTGAGGTGGCAGAGGATGGCAAAGCTGTGCCATTGATTATTAAATGATTTTAGCAAATGACTGCAATATAACAAAGACTGAAAAATTTAAGGGGGTCTGAATACTTTCCGTACCCACTGTATATATATATATATATACACATATGCCGCCTGACCATCAATCTGTGTCTTCAGGAGAGAGAGGATGTTACCATGGAGGTCAGTAATGGAGAGCCAGGCTGCCAGTACTATGAGCAGCTCTGCTACAACGACATGTGGCTAAAAGTGGGAGACTGTGTCTACATCCGCTCTCATGGGCTCGTACGCAACCGTGTGGGCAGGTAGGGGACCAATGACGAGACCAAAGAGTCGCTGTGTTGTTCATATTGTGGATCGTTGAAAAGTACAGAAAGGCACTATAAAGGTAGTATATTCACCCAAAAAATGAAAATTCTGTCATCTGGTCACCCTCGTGTCATTCCAAACCCAAACCCCTTTCGTTCATCTTCGAAGCATGAATGAGATTAGAAATCTCCGCTGAAAGTCCATCCCACTAAAACATTAAACGGTTCGATTCATATGCATTACTTTTACAATCTCTTCATGAACTTTTTGAAGCATCAAAGTCTTGGTGGAATGGACTTTCAATCATTAAAAATATTTTCACTTGTGTTTCGAAGCTTAATGAAAGTCTTGTGGGTTTGGAATGACATAACGGTAAGTAATTAGCTGGGTTTACATCCACAACACGACTGCGTTCCCAAACAGGAATCCTTAGATAGCATGATTCCGTTTATTGCATTTCATCTGAGCGCTCTGAGGCACACGTAATTTATTATATATGAAAAAAGACCAACCGTGGCTTCTCCTACTTCAGCAAATGACATTTTTCTTAGTGATATTGGTGCCAGTTTATCAGGAACCCTAGTGAAAAATAAATATACTAAAATGTATTTGAAATACATTTATTTTATGCTAAGTGTACTAGAAATACATTTACATATTTATGTACTTAATAAAAATACCCTGTAACGGTATTTTTAGTACAATAAACTGGTATACTTAAAGTCTGCTAAATTGAAAGAACTAATTTTGTGCTTAATGCACTTTAATTGTGCTTAAGTCCAACTAAAGATATACTGAAGTGTATTTGATTGTGCTAAAGTGCAACTTCTGCAAGTATACTTCAGGTACACTTTAAATGTCTTGCATTTAAAGGCCGATATTATTCAAAGATCATACAGTCCTCATCAATAGTGACATTAAAACACATTTTAGGCTTAATATTAAGAAATGTGCAATGTGCACAAGTAGTACTCCAAATAAAGTTCAAATCGCTAACGTTTTAATGCGACAATCCAATTGTGCGCATAATTTAAATTCGCAACTTTGGATGAAAGCATTGCTACTGATGACAGAACCATCCTTTCAATATGACTTGTGTGTAATATATTATAATATACAAGTCTGCTGAAGTCTTGAACATCACATTTGGTTACAAAATATGCAAGAACCAACGTTTGATGTCACTGATGTTACCAAACTTGATGTGAAACAACATGACAGTGTTGGGTTTGTGTTGTAATAGAATAGAGAAGATGTGGGTGCGAGATGAAGCTGCCTACTTTTTTGGCCCCATCTTCATCCATCCCGAGGAGACTGAGCATGAACCTACTAAGATGTTCTACAAGAAGGAAGTGTTCCTCAGTAACCTGGAAGAAACCTGCCCTATGACCTGTATTGGAGGTAACAGTATTTTTGGATGGCCTCGAATTTAAGTTCCATCATTGCAACTGTATTATTGAGTGATTACAAGGACATTGACTGAAGAACAGACAGAGTTATTTAAATTGAAATTACAATGTGAAATAAATAAGCGATTTGTTAGTTAAGTCTTTTCCTTCATCTGGACTGTATTTATTTTCCTCAGGGAAGTGTACAGTGTCTTCTTTCAAAGATTTCCTGTCATGCCGGCCAACTGAAATGCTGGAGGAGAATGTGTTGCTGTGTGAGAGCCGCTACATCGAGAGCGAGAAGCAAATGAAGAAGTTTAAAGGGCTGAAGCGCTTCTCTCTGTCTGCCAAAGTAGTTGAGGATGAAATCTATTACTTTCGGTCAGTTGCTTCTTGTTAACTACTGAAGTAATCCAAATGTAAAAAAAAAAATATATATATATATATATATATATGTACATAAGAAACAGACTTTATTGTATAGCGATGAGAGCTCATGATCTCAACAGGGATTGCTTGTTTCTGTCCCAGACTTGGACACTGGACTCATGCTTTTGGTTGTCTCTGTCAGAAAGCTTATAGTGCCTCAGAAGGAGCCTTCTCCACTGCTGGATAAGAAGATCGAGGAGTTGGAGGCCAAGTTTGCAGATATGACGGATGAAGAGCTGGAGGATTTGGGAGATGATGATGGAGACGGATCTGATGCTCACTGCATGCGGCAGCTTCAGACTCAGCTGACCAGCGACATGGACATGCTGCATTATGCACCCCCCCAGGTCTGGATTATGCTGTTACTGAAAGAAAATCACTTTTTCCTTGTTGATTTAGACTCGGAAGGGTCTGATGGTATTTTGTAACTAGCTGTGTTAGAGCAAGACTATTCATTATCTACATGAAGTCGTATCCATTTTGCAGCTTATTGTCAAAAACTGCCAACTTGGGACACGTAAACTGGCCAGCCACAGTTTAAGTTTAAGATATTTTGTGGTGGGTACAGTTTTAGAATTGCATTGTAGTGCCACAGTAAAACATGAAAAAAACAAAGGTTTAAGGTTTTGGGAATTGTCTCCGCTTAGAGTTGTAGCATTGTAAGATTAAATTAGTACTGGCCCCTTAAGTGTTTTATTTTTTTTTCACAATAAGAGTTCTCAAAATATTTTAATCTTGTTAATCTTAAAATGCTGCAACTCCATTCTTGAAAAGTTGACTAATTTTGCACAAGGCCTTTTTTCAAACGATTCCCGAAATATTAGTTATAGTTATGATAGTAAAGTGATAAAAATAAAAGTCTGTCATTTACTCACTCATAAAGTGTGGTCACATTTACTGTTGGTCAATTGAATTTTCACAGGCGGAAATATATTATTGTTAAGGGACATTTTTTGCCACAAACTTTTGCCAAAATTTGACTAATCACTAATTTGACCATACCTATGTCATTCTAAACTTGAATGACTTACTTTCTTCTGCAGAACACTAAATATGTTTTATTGGAGAATGTTGGTAACTTCCAATTTAAGAACAAAAAAAATACTGTGACAGTTTTTAAAATTCCTTTTGTGTTGCTCAAAGTCGTACACGCTTGGAACGTCATGAGGGTGAGTAAATGATGGCAAAATCTTCATTTGTGGGTGAACTATCCATTTAAGTCTTCATTTTTTAAATGTTACTACTTTATTCTCAAAATTTCAGGTCTTGTTTTATCCTGTTTTTAATGTGGCACTAAAACAGCATTGTTAATCTGAAATGAATTCTTGCTCAATAACAGCCCAGCTTGCATCATAGTAGCTCAAATCCAGTGACTTGTTCTTCCGTGGAAACTTGCTATGTAAAGCTGCCTACCCTAATCCTGTCAATCATATTAAAACTAGGGATTTCGAAAAAATTTGGAGAATGGATGGACGAGTGGACGAATCAAAAGTACCATTAGCAGCCTTTATGCATGTTGCCTAAGTGATCAGTATCTCATTTTGTCCACAGTCCACACCAAAGTCAATTAAAGGTCTGTCAAAGAAGGAGGGGGCGAAGAGGAAGATCAACATGAGTGGCTACATCCTCTTCAGCAGTGAAATGAGAGCCGTCATCAAGGCCCAGCATCCTGACTTCTCCTTTGGAGAACTCAGTCGACTGGTGGGCACAGAGTGGAGGAACCTTGAGGCCACTAAGAAAGCTGAGTACGAAGGTGAAGTGTTGAATTTAGCCATTTATCACAAAAGAAATTTGCCTGGAAATCATATGTGGACACTGCTGCATGCATGAGATACAATGTCTCCAGGTTTTCCATGAAACATCACATTGTGTTTATCTTTTGTCATCAATTTAGAGCGGGCAGCAAAGGTAGCGGAGCATCAGGAGCGAGAAAGAGCAGCGCATCAGAACTCCCCAAGAGCAGGTACCCCAGTAGGGGCGCTCATGGGGGTAATACCTCCCCCGACCCCCATGGGGATGCTTAGCCACAGCATGACGCCTATGGCAGGTAACCCCTCGCAGATGTGGTGGACAAACCTTTCTGGTGCCACACAGAGCTGCAATAAGAAGCCTAACTGCTAACACACTCATCCCCAGTGCACTTTCCATCTTCAGCCAATCCATTCCTTCTGCAAAACTGCCACGTTTTCTGTATGTGATTTTGAATGCATGGCCTTTGTCATCCATCAAAGAAATATTGCATGAACTATAACAATCATGAAACTTTACTACCCCTTTTGCATTGGAATGATGCTCAAACATGGATTCTGTGAAGTTTCCTCAGAATTCCTACGTTTCCACTGACTTGAAAGCTGAAAAGTGATGGAAGTGATTGTTTATCAAAAATATTTAATTAGGCATCTTTATACTATCATAAGCTGAATAGAATAGTGTGTAACAAATATGTAAAATAATGTAAAATAAATATAAAAAGATGCACAGTATATAATTTATTGGCCCATATATGAATTTTTTTATTTATTTATCAATATAAGTTGATATTGGTTATTTAATTATGCATGCAATTTTTCCTATTTTTACATTTATATTACCTTTCCTATATCTAACACTTACTCAAAATTACTTGTTAATAATTTATTATTAATTGCTACTAATTTAATAACAATTAAATGTAATCTTTCACAAATCTCAAAATGAGTGCTCACTTTTTCACTTTGTAGCATTTAAAACTATTGATTTTAATTTATCTTTAATTAAATACATATAAAGAGGTATAGAATTTTAATATCAGCCATTTATCACATACAACATGAAGAAAAAAAAAAGAAACTGCATCAGAATCTGCTAAAATTTTTATACTGGTTCATCTCTAAAATAAGTTCAGTTGGATGGTACAGTTTTGGTACTGTTAACTATTAAAAATGTGTTTGTTAATTGAAATAAAGCTGAAATAAATAAATAAAAATTTAAAAGATATATGAAAATGATGCTTTGACAACTAACTAAAAATAAGTTTAAATTAGTGCTGTCAAACGATTAATCGTGATTAATCGCATCCAAAATAAAAGTTTTTGTTTACATAATATATGTATGTGTATACTGTGTATATTTATTATGTATATATAAATACACGCACATACAGTATATATTTTGAAAATATTTACATGTGTGTGTATATATATATATATATATATATATATTATATTTTATATTAAATATAAATATATTTAATATATAAACATAACATTTTTTCTTAAATATATACATGCATGTGTGTGTATTTATATATACATAATAAATATACACAGTATACACACATATTATGAAAACAAGAACTTTTATTTTGGATGCGATTAATCGCGATTAATCGTTTGACAGCACTAGTTTAAATTAAAGAACTAACATTACTAAAACTGAAATAAAGCTAAATAGAAATCATTTTAATACTAAAATAACACTGGACAAAACTGGAGAAAAACAAAGCAGTAAAATAAAGTGTACATAAAATGGTTAAGGTTCCTGCTTCCAGCAGCCATTGCAGAGATGACTTTTCAGACCACTTTTTCACTTTTCTTCAGTGGAAATGCATTGGTAGGGGCCAGAGTAATCACAGCTCTGGTGCCCTCTTAGTGGAAAAGGTGTGTGTGTGTGTGTGTGTGCTGGGTTTGACATTTCATTGTGAATGATAAATCAGCTGACATCCTCTAATTGTAGTTTTCTTTTTACATGTAGTGCATGAATTCATTCTCATAGCTGCATTATATACTGATGCATGCATATGTTGTGTCGCCACCTTCATCTTCCTCCAAAGGCATGATGGGTAGTTACAGGCCACCCATGCAGCCCTTTCAGGGGTCTGTCAATGGCATGATTAACTTGGCCGGCATGCCTCCGCATCCCATGAGGCTGCCTACCTTACCCCTCTACTCCCCGTGGGGTATGCCTAGCATGCCATATCCGGGTAAGGACCACTTCACAGCCACACATCCCCACTTGCAGTTGCTTCCTGTCTGCCTCTCCAATCCTAACAAGAGGGGCTACCTGTACCATAGGCTCAGGGGCTCAACTGAGCAAAATGTGTGCCCTGGCCATGACTAAACCAACTGAAGAGACTCCCAAGGTTCTGTAGAAGAATAGTTATAATAGTTGTCATCATTTGCTCAAGCCTTACAAAGTTTGAAACATGTATGGCTTTCTTTCATTCATAGAACACAAAATTTGATGTTTTGGTAACACTTTACAATACGTATTTATTTAACATTCGTTAATTAAAGGGATAGTTCACCCAAATAAAAAAATAAAATTCTGTCATCATTTAGTCACCCTCAGGTTGTTTCTTTCTTCTGTTGAACACCAGAGGTGTAAAGAGTACCTAAAAACCATACTTGAGTAAAAGTACAGATACCTTACTGTGAAAATTACTCCACTACACGTTACAAGTCACCAATTCCAAAACAACTTGAGTCAAAGTCTTAGAGTATCTGATTTTAACAGTACTTAAGTATTTTACTTATACTAAATGTAGGCTCAAAGAAGCACTAGTCAAAGAGACATGCCAGCGAAAAACTGTAACGTTGTGGAGAAGCTGCAGAAAACAGGCAGAGGCAAGGATCTATGTGCTGGTATTTCATGGAAAAACTAGAACAAACAATAAGGCAAAAACAAAAGGGAACAAAGAACAGAATGACTGGCAAACAGACAACCATTACATTCAACAACTCACAAGGAACTAAAGAACAACTAGGGCTATATATACACACAGGGGAATAACAAACTGACTACAAACACCACGGGAGACAGGAAGTGACATAAAAGTCCAGGGCAAGGCACAGAGAGCCGAAGCCTTCTTGCAGTGAATGTGCTGGTTTGGGCCTCATTGCCGGCTGCAGTCAAGTCCTCATCTCATATATAAAACAGCTGTGATTCACAAATACTTGGTAAGGAACTCGCATTCACATAAAGTAGCCTTGTTGACAAGTTTGGGTGATTAAGGGCAAAACGCAGTACTTGTAGTGACCTGTAGCAGACAGTATCACGTCTTTTGTAGCAGAAATAAACTGCCGCAGAAAAAGATAGGTCCATGCAAAATGTAATGTGTAACTGCAACACTCATTTCAAATGTAGTGGAGTAAAGAGTACAGATACTCATTCAAAAATGTAGTGGAGTAAAGAGTAAAAGTTGCTAATATCTTTGATACTCAGTACAACTACAAAGTACCCGAAAAGATACTCAAGTACAGTAACTAATTGCATTTACTCCAATACTTTACACCTCTGTTGAGCACAAAAGAAGATTATTCTGAAGAATATAGGTAACCAAACAGAGTTGGCACTGACTTCCACAGTTTGGAAAAAAGGGGGGTAGTCAATGGGGACCATCAGCTGTTTGGTTACTCATATTCTTCGAAATATCTTTTGTGTTCAGCAGAACAAATAAATTCATACAGATTTGGGACACTTTTTGGGTGAGTTAAAGATAACAGAATTTTCATTTCTGGGTGAGCTATACCTTTAAATACATTAGTTAACGTACTTAAATATGAACTATACGTTTACAGTATTTATTAATGTTAGTTCTTGTTAATTTCAGCATTTCCTAATACATTTTTTAAATCAACAGCTGTATCTGTTAGCATGAACATGATCTAACATTAACATAGGTTCATAAATTCTGTATTGATCATTGTTAGTTCATAATGTATTTACTTTGCAAACAAATAAGTCCTTATTGTAAAGCGTTATCAAAATATTGCCAATATTTTGAATAATATGCTAGCTTTTTTCCATATCACAAAAGTAATAGTGACTTTGGGCATCTAAACTTTAAAAAGGACTAAGGTCTGTAGTAGGCAAAAAACAGTATGTGAAAAGACTAGTATGTCTGAATTCATAGTATTCATAAAAGAGTAGGCGAAAATTACCCAGATGGCTTACTACTTCCACCGAGATTCAGGAGTGCACATGCGATGCATAAAGTACTACCCATGAGGCCACAGGAAGGGAGTCGAGAATGGAAGGAATAGGATGCAACTGATGCACTATAGGTCACATGACAATTCAATTCAAGTTCATTTGTATAGCGCTTTTCACGATACAAATCGTTGCAAAGCAACTTTACAGCAAATTAAGTTTCTACAATATTTAGTAGTAGCTTATGACAACATGGCAGATATATTACATCTAGATTGCATTCAAACAACACACACATGCTATATAAAATATACTTTTTTTAATGGTATGTTTTTAACCAAATGTAGTGCCTACTCAGACAGTATGCAGTTTTGTGCATATGACTTGTGTGATGCATTTCAAGTCTTCTAGAGCCGTATGGTACTGTGAGAAACCAATTTTCATTAAATAATTTAGTAATTTAAATAACTATTTAATGAAAATTGGTGTTTGCCTGATTAGCAAAGAACATAAAGACCTTAGGGTATTTATTTGCAGTGTACTTTTAGAGTAGACTTTGGGAGCTTGACAGCCCCTCTTATCACTATAAGATTTTGTCATATGGAAAAGAGCCGCATTTCTCTTTTTTGCTTGATTTAGGATAAAGATTTCACTTCAGATGTCTACATTTCTGTGGATTTCACCATAAGCTATTAAACAGATGCTAATGATTTCAGCATAGAACATAAAGACCTTAGGGTATCAGTCTCTTATTCGCAGTGTATGCTGATTCATCTTTCACAGGTATAAATGGAATGGCCCCAGGGTCTACAGGAAGCACTTATGGGATTCAGGTAATGCTCATTTTGAAAGTTTTCTCATTTATCCCTTACATTATACTGTTAAATGTTTAATTTTAGAAGATAGGTCAGGTGGCTTTAGCTGCTGGGGTACAAAAGGAAATGAAAGACCAACTGCTTTTAATTTTTGTGTTTCTTAAAACTCTGGTGTTAATATTGTGTCGTATTGAGGTTCTCTAAATCTTTGGGTTTTTCTAGATGGGTGTGATGAACTCAGGCCAGCAGGCCCCGCCACCTTACCCGGGGCAGGGCCAGGTTGGGCAGCCCGCTCTGCAGCAACCCTCCACCCCCATATTTGTGGCTCCTCCACCCAAACCCCAGCGACTGCTCCATTCAGAGGCTTACCTGAAATACATAGAAGGACTCAGTGCTGAGTCCACTACTGTCAGCAAATGGGACCAAACGCTCTCTGGTGAGTAAGATGGCAGATTTATGTTATGTTAGTGGTTGACTTGCATGGGTTATTTTTCATGACCAATACAGATACTTAGAGATCAGGGCAGCCAGGTGACTCTTACAAATTCTATTGAGAGATATCAAGGTCACATGTCACCCCAAACTCAGAGTCGAAAACACCAGCAAACAACAATGGCAGAGGCAAGACAAAAGAGAAATCCACAAAGGCAGGCAATGGTCAGGGCAGGCAGCAAACAATCAAAAAACAAGGAAACAGTCCAAGGATCAAAACACAAGAAAGGCAAAACTTAGGAACACTGAAACTAGGAAACACAGACAGCTAAACATTCAATCACCAGCGATATGAGAGTGTGTATGTGTGCCATTCTTATAGTGTGAGACTGATGAGGTGATGAGATACAGGTGATTGCAACTGGTGATGAGTCCGGGCAAAGGATTATGGGGAATGTAGTCTGTGTGAATGTGAGAACAGTCTGGAGGGGAAAGCCCTCTTGTGGAGCTCATGGGCACTCCAGCTGGTGATCATAACAAAATGATTAAGACCATTAGCCATTAACATTTTTAATGTTTTGATAGAAGTCTCCTGTGCTCACCATGGCTTCATTTGTTTGACCACAAATACAGTAAATACAATAATATTGTGAAATACTATTACAATTTAAAATAACTATTTAATATGAAAGTGACGTGACATGTGACCCATATTTGGAATTAGTGCACTGCATTTAACCCATCCAAAGTGCACACACAGAGCAGTGAACACACACCCGGAGCAGTGGGCAGCCATTTATGCTGCGGCGCCCGGGGAGCAGTTGGGGGTTCGGTGCCTTGCTCGAGGGCACCTCAGTCGTGGTATTAAAGGTGGGAGAGAGCGCTGTACATTCACTCCCCCCATGAGACTCGAACCCACAACCTTTGGGTTACGAGTCCGACTCTCTAACCATTAGGCCATGACTTCACCAATAATATATGTTTAATATATGTTTAAATGTAATTTCCTGTGATGCAAAGCTAAATTTTCAGCAGCAATTAGTCCAGTGTCATATGATGTGATAGAATAAATAAAAATATATGTCATATAATAAATATAAAGAAAACAAGTAGATATAATAGAAAAAAAATAGAGAACGCTGGTGTTAGGGGGTCAATTTTCTATAATAAATAGAAAAACAAGTAGACAGAATAGAGAACTGTTAGAGGGTAATTTTTTTTTAAAGAAATAATTATTATATATTATCATTGTGAAAATGTATTCTTCAAAGATTCTTTGATGAATAAAAAGTTTGAAGAACAGCATTTAGCCTATTTGAAATAGAATATTTTATGTAACATTTATAATTTTTTTGCTGTCTTTTGAGTGGTAGCTTGTTTCAAGCTATTGTATTTACTTAGAATTGAAACATTTTAGAAAAGTATTAATAATGTTAGAAAAATGTGTAATATCTACTATCAAGTCTGTCTTTTGATTTTGGAACTGATGCTAGGGTTGCATTAGAAATCTTAAAATGGCCAAATATTGTCCTTGTGTGTCACTTCAGCTCGCAGAAAAGATGTACGGCTCACAAAAGAGCAGGAGAGCCGCCTGCCCTCTCATTGGCTGAAGAGTAAGGGAGCTCACAAGACCATGGCTGATGCTCTGTGGCGACTACGGGACCTAATGCTACGAGACACACTAAACATTCAACAGACGTATAACATCCAAAACCTCTGAAGCATTCCTCCTCATTCTCCCCCGACAAGATGAGATGTTCTTAGTGTTTTAATGTTGTGATCAAATAACGTTCTGTTTAGGCTTTTGTAATGCTAAATATCGTCTGTTGGCTTTGTTAGTGTTGATGGTTCTTGATGGCACTTTCAATTGGCTGATTTTGTATGTTGGCTATTCAATGTTCTTAGTCCAATTTAAACATTTTCATAAAATGTTGAACTTTAAAGTGTTGACCTTAATGTTTGTGCACTGTAATCTGTGAAAGGGTTAAGTTAGGATTGTTATGAGAGAATGGTCGTTTTGGGGTCTTGGTTCAGAAAACGGTATACAACAAAAAGTTAATAAGCCTATTTTTCATATCATCCCAGTTGTATTAGCTAAAAACATTTTGGAATGGACATCATCTGTCTATTGTTTCAATAAACTAACAGTGACAGAACATAATTGTTTTTGTATTTCTAGAAAAAGTATGTCTTATTTTATATAAAAAATAAGTATGTCAGGACTCAGGAATGATAAGTAGTGTATGTTTGTGTATATATATATATATATATATATATATATGTGATCAGTGTTGGGGAAAGTTACTTTTAAAAGTAATGCATTACAATATTGTGTTACTTCCTAAAAAAGTAACTAATTACGTTACTTAGTTACTTTTTATTGAAAGTAATGCGTTACGTTACTTTTGCGTTACTTTTTTAATCTGGGCTGCACTGTAAAAAAAATTCTATAGTTTTTACTAAATAATTTTGGCAGCTGTGGTTGCCAGAATAATTTTGTAAAAAATACTGAAAAGCTAAACACATTTACGGCCAAAAACTGTACATTTTACAGTATAAAACTGATTTACAAACAAGAACATTTGAATGTAAACCAGCAAATTCAACAACGCACACTGCTATTAAAATCTGTTTTGTACCTTTAACATATTGACAACCACCATAATAATACTGATAACCACCATAATAATGCAGGTGGTAAAAGAATGCCACACGAAGAATCAAAGCTCATCACAAGTAGCTTCGCCACAAGCAGAAGTATATACTAATATATAGAAGGTGCACAGAGTCATTCATGCAAACACAAAACACACATGGTAACGCACATGATACTTAAATAATGCATTCAACTTTCATTAAACAACAGAAGATGTAACAAAGACCAAATGTACATAACTGATAACAAAACTATTAAAAAACATGATTATTTAAACAAAATACTTTCAAATGTGGAGTGTCACGCAGGGAATTCTGGGAATATCAGTTAACAGTTTTTGACTGTAAATTCTACATTGATTTGTTCATTTTTACTTCTAAAAACTGTACAATTAACAGCATTTTACTGTAAAATGAAATGTCTGGTTAGATCTTTTACAGTTTTTCCCTGTATTAACTGTGTTAACTTACTGTTAACCTATTAACATTTTTTTCCCCGTAGCGTTTTTACAAAATTTTACAGTAAAAAGTACACTTATTTTTTACAGTGTGGGCTTGCTTGTTTGCTTTTAATAAAAAAAAGTTATATTTATTTTACAAAATTTTACAGTAAAAATTACACTTATTTTTTACAGTGTGGGCTTGCTTGTTTGCTTTTAATAAAAAAAAGTTATATTTATGGCAAATGTAAAAGCCCTTTCACACCAAAAGCCTCAGGCTGAATGAAATGTAAATTAACGTCTGTACAGTAGAACACAGAAGAAGAAAGTTCAACACTCTTCAGCAATAAAAAAAAGAAGAAATGTTAGTTTATCTTCTGTCATTTTTGCTTATTAGTGTGGTTGAATTGGATCACTGAAGCTCAGCAGCAAATTGGTTAATAAAATGTGATTAAATACATAAAGGATATTTGTATTATTTGACATATTTAATGATTGCAGCTTTGAGTCATATTATGAGCTGCTTTTCACTGTTTTTATTAATTTTGAGGAAAACTAAATCTGAATTTTTTTTTTTTTGTGAGTGAGATGAATTAATGCATGTTCACATTTATTCTAGAACTAAAGTAGCATCTTACTCCCGATTTCTCTCAACAAGGGGAGAGCTTTCAATCAATAATTGGGAAAACAAAGTAACTTGCGTTACTTATTTGAAAAAGTAACTCAGATATTCTCTTGTAAATTAAAAAAGTAATGCGTTACTAGTTACTTGAAAAAAGTAATCTGATTACGTAACTCGCGTTACTTGTAATGCGTTACCCCCAACACTGTATATATATATACATATACATATACACAGAGGCGGACAGTAGTGAACTATTTTTACTTTGCTGTAAAAGTACTTTTCAAGTGTCTGTACTTTATCAGAGTGTTTTTCTTTAGAAAATTTTACTTCACAACATTCCAAAGCATAATATTGTACTTTTTACTGCACTACGTTTCATATTAAATATCATTTAATACTTAATTACATTAGAAATCTATTACTTTCTTACGTTTACTCAAGTAAAAGTAATTCAAAGACTTACTTGAGTACAAGAACGTTCTACATTTTAATGTTCTTAAGTATTAAAGGTAAAACAAACAACAACTTTTATTTATGAAATGTAGTGCAGTAAACACACACACACACACACACACACACACACACACACACACACACACAGAACTTGTCAAATGTTTGGAGTAATGCATTTTTGTGCTCACCAAGGCTGCATAAGTGAAGGGGGAAAGCAGCATTTATTTGAACAATGCCTTGGGGAAAAAACAGTTAATCTTAAAACATAAATACATAAACCCAAATAGGAAATAAAACAGTTCTCGAATAATAATTTATAGTGTCTGTATCCTAAACTCCTGAAACATCGGTGTCTCATATTTTAAAGCAGTCAAAGCAATTTGGGAAAGAGATCAATGTGTGTATAAATATTGAGATGTATTTTTGTTATTATTATTTTGTAATTAAATTACGAAATTCCGTTACATGTAAGTAACTTCCCAACAGTGCTTACCACAAGCTTCTGAGTGTCTCGCAGACAGTTGCCGTCATCTCTTGCTCCGGGTGCTAAACTGCGGGTGAAGGTTGAGACGGTGTTCAGTCACGTGCTGAAGCCCTTCCCCACCCACATCACCCAGGCCGAGCGACAGCTGGTGGTCTTCCAGGGGAACCACTACCTGTACTCCCCATACCCCACCCGCTCACAGACCACCCGCGTACGCCTGGCCTCCAAAACCGTGGAGACCTACACCAAACTGGGCAACCCCACCAAGAGCGATGAGACTGTAGAGTATGGACCGTTCAAAGATGTTCCTCCCTTCAGCCAGGTGACTGACCACAATAATCACTGTGTTGTACTGTAATGCTCTTTAAACTGTGTGTTTGTGATAATATTGTCATTGCCTGGTAATTATGAAATTTCTTTACAGCATGCATCAGTTTTGTTTTGTTTTCTCTGCTCACCAAGGCTCATTTATTTTTTTCACAAATACAGTAAATACAATAATATTGTGAAATATTGTTACAATTTAAATTAAATTGTATATGTACTTATTTATATAATTTTTTGAATGCAATTTATTTTTGTGATGTTAAGCTGAATTTTCAGCGTCATTACTTCAGTCTTTAGTGTCACATGATCCTTCTGAAATCCTCAAGAAACATTTCTTATCAATGTTGAAAACAGTTGTGCTGGTTAATATTTTTATGGAAACCATGATGCTTTTTTTTCCTTAATGAATTTTGAAATACACTTTTTTTTTGTAACATTATAAATGTATTTACTGTCACTTTTGACCAATTTAATGTGTGCTTGATAAATAAAAGTATTAATTTCTTTCAAAAGCAAAATCTTACTGACCCCATATTTTTGAATGGTAGTGTTTTTGAAAACCTTTTGAAAACTGCTGGTTTGTAGGATGCCATGAAGATCCACTATGAGAACAACACGCCTTTCATTACCATCAGCAGCGTCACTCGCACTATCGAGGTCTCTCACTGGGGCAACATCGCCGTGGAGGAAACCATCGACCTGAGACACACCGGGGCTTTCCTGAAGGGGCCTTTTTCCCGCTATGACTACCAGAGACAGTCTGACAGCGGCATTTCATCAGTCAAATCTTTCAAGGTGTCTTAACTCTCTCTTCTTATTTGTATTAATTATTTGAACGCATTAGTATGTAACAAAATGATATCTGGTCCAACATACTGGCTCAGCTAAAGGTGGCATCCCAGTAGTCAACTCTAAAAAGCAAGTTAATATATAAGCTTGAAACTGGCTTAAGTAGAGGAAACGTTTGGTTTTCTTCAACTTACTTTTATATCTTCTTGCAGACCATCCTCCCAGCCTCTGCTCAAGATGTGTATTACCGTGATGAGATCGGGAACATCTCCACATCTCACCTCCAAGTTCTAGATGATTCCGTAGAAGTTGAAATCCGTCCCCGGTTCCCGCTGTTCGGTGGCTGGAAAACACATTACATCATTGGTTATAATCTTCCCAGCTATGAGTATCTCTACAATCTGGGTGGGTGTCTGGTATCGAGTTGACAGATTCAAATATTTTCTATTAATATAAACTCATGTTACATCCTTTTGTCCTTTAGGAGATCAGTATGCTCTGAAAATTCGTCTGGTTGATCATGTCTATGATGACCAGGTTATTGACCAACTAACTGTGAAACTGATCCTTCCTGAAGGAGCCAGGTAAGCATCTGATATGCATTAGCATGAGCAAACCTCACAATCAAGTTTGAAATTTGGTGATTTACCACTACTCTGTTGTTCTCCCCAGAAATATCCACGTGGACACTCCCTACCCCATCACCCGCAGTCAGGACGAGCTGCATTACACTTACCTGGACACCTTCGGCAGACCTGTGCTGGTGGCCACCAAGAACAATCTGGTGGAGCAGCACATTCAGGACGTTGTGGTAAGCTAAGACTTGCATAGAAGCCTTGCAACAGGGTCATTTTAAAAGGGAGGGATACAGAACCTCTGTAAAAGCATTGTCTTCCTCAATCCTGTCCTGTTCTTGTACTCTTTACAGCAGTGCAGAGAAAATATCGACTGAACATTTTAGCTTTTTTATCGTGTAGTCTAGATCGGTATAGAGAACTTAATTTCTAAAATAGTAGAAATGACTAACTTAAAAATAAAAAGTACAAGTTGTAAATGCTTTATTAAACTGGAAATTAAAGGTGCAGTAGGAGATCTTGGAAAATGATAGCTTTAGCCTGATAGCACTGAAAGCGAACATCCCACCCTCCCTGCAATCGCAGTCTAAAGCCAGTCTTACAGACCAGAGACAACATTGCTACAATAGGCTACATCAGCGGTTCCCTTGATAGCACTGAAAGCGAACATCCCACCCTCCCTGCAATCGCAGTCTAAAGCCACGCCCCCCTGAACGCATATACACTCACAGACCAGAGACAACATTGCTACAATAGGCTACATCAGCGGTTCCCAATTCCAGTCTGCGCTCCCCTCCGCTCTGCACATTTCGTATGTATCTCTGTGTGTGCTCTGTGAAGTGGACATCACCGGATATTCCACCATCCAGTTCGAAGCGAGCGTATATGTTCCATACAAAGGGCATTAAAGTGTGCGAGACGTAAATTTTAATTGTATTTATTTGCAGAGGTATATTATATCACACTTCTCTAGTAAGTTTTGTCTGTGTGTGAAGACGCTGCGCAGTGCAAATCAGTGAATGAATGTTCCAAAGTGAAGTAAACTTCAACGGATTTCCCCCGCTCAGAGAGTAGTGAGCAATGAACACTGTGTAGGGATCATATCGAGCGGAAACCCAGTTCATGCACGTAGCTCACTTCTAACGAGCTGGTTAT
This sequence comes from Sinocyclocheilus grahami, assembly GCF_001515645.1. Lineage (NCBI taxonomy): Eukaryota > Metazoa > Chordata > Actinopteri > Cypriniformes > Cyprinidae > Sinocyclocheilus > Sinocyclocheilus grahami. The sequence goes on along the minus strand of NW_015506255.1, from coordinate 66,172 downwards.
CTGAATCGGGTGTGTTAACTAAGTGAGACATGCAAAATATGCAGAGCGGGGGAGCGCGAGGACTGGAATTGGGAACCACTGGGCTACATCATGTGTCAATCACCGGTGAGAGAACTTTTTAAAAGTACTACAATACCAGGAAGGAAGAGCGAATGAAATGGAAGTTTGTCTGCCATTCTTGCTCTGTCTGCACAGCGTGTGTGAATGCGCTGATGACGTATCCTGTCTGCTCGAACAGGGTGCGCAGAGGTATGCAGATACATACGTTGACAGGCAGGTAGGAAAGCCAATTAAAATGCTCAGACAGAGCGTTTTGATTGGCCGAACATTTCTTGGTCCTACGCCTTCCACAGAATATATAAATACATTTAGACCAATTAACTTAATGATTGCTATCGGGATGTGAAGAGACTTTCAACCAGCATAACAAAAAATGTTTCTGAAGACAATCACCTATTGCACCTTTAAATGTTACAAATCCTATTTAAATGCTCTATTTAACTGCATTTTTAAGTATAAACGAAATGGTTTAATTTTCTTTTTGTTAATTTGAAAACATTTTCTTCCTTTTTTTAAAAAAATCCATATTATTCGAATAATTCTTTTAAAATTATTTTCTAAGCTCAATTTACATTTCTTAAATCTTAAGTATTTTTCCTCTTGCATTTCTTTTTTTTTCTTTCTTTTAATCTGCTTTTACACAATATAAGATTCATAAACCTCTTTTTTTATTTTTTATTATACTACAGTATTGTTTGGACACTTTAATTCAGTGTACAGAAGGTCGTGGGCGTTTACTTCAGTTTCTAAACAAAAAGCTGAGCAGCTGCAACAGGTTCTTTCACAGTACACGTAGAAACATTGGGCCTCATTCAGGAAATTTGAGGAGTAATTTCCCCGTAAAACAGATTTTCAGATTTGATCGTTTAACATCATGGGTATGTTAATGAATTGCAGTCATTCATAAATTGGGTGCATGTGCACACTCTTTCACAATTAGCTTAATCCCCGCCTATGAATTACACCTTGTGTAAGTAACATGTCCAGGAATGCTATGGAATCTTCTGGACTCCCTTATCAGTTTTGACTCCAGGATATTGCATAAATGCAAAAAAGACCATATAACTAACGATATTTCAACCAGCATAACAAAAAATGTTTCTGAAGACAATCACCTATTGCACCTCTAAATGTTACAAATCCTATTTAAATGCTCTATTTAACTGCATTTTTAAATATAAACGAAATGGTTTAAAATTTTATTTTTGTTAAATTGAAAACATTTTCTTCCTTTTTAAAAAAAATATTATTCGAATAATAATTTTTTAATTATTTTCTAAGCTCAATTTACATTTCTTAAATCTTAAGTATTTTTCCTCTTGCATTTCTTTTTTTTTTTTCCTTTTAATCTGCTTTTACACAATATAAGATATTCATAAACCTCTTTTTTTATTTTTTATTATACTACAGTATTGTTTGGACACTTTAATTCAGTGTACAGAAGGTAGTGGGCGTTTACTTCAGTTTCTAAACAAAAAGCTGAGCAGCTGCAACAGGTTCTTTCACAGTACACGTAGAAACATTGGGCCTCATTCAGGAAATTTGAGGAGTAATTTCCCCGTAAAACAGACTTTCCCGAAAACCCTCCTCCGGATTCACAAACACTTCGTAAACATCAGATTTGATCGTTTAACATCATGGGTATGTTAATGAATTGCAGTCATTCATAAATTGGGTGCATGTGCACACTCTTTCACAATTAGCTTAATCCCCGCCTATGAATTACACCTTGTGTAAGTAACATGTCCAGGAATGCTATGGAATCTTCTGGACTCCCTTATCAGTTTTGACTCCAGGATATTGCATAAATGCAAAAAAGACCATATAACTAACGATAAATATTTAATTAACGTGCGTCAACCAAAGAGTTTTTAGCCAGCTGAAAAAATGTCAGGTGCTCTTCTGAAAATGGCCAGATGGCACTTGAGAACGCTTTGGTGGCACAACTGAGATGCTTTGGTTGCTATGGTCCACAGTAGTAACATATTACTAGCATCTCGTTTTGAAGAATATTACTGAATATAAAAATGCACCAATATTAACTTGTTCAGTTCTTGTACATGTAGGATGGTTGGTCGATGTGATATTTGCCACGCCCCTCCTTCATTGATTGGACGGCTAAGTAAAAAGTGACAGTGACGAGTGCTTTTTACCCAAAGTTGAACAGTTTTTAACTCTCAGCTAAAATAAAAATACAGGGTAAACAAACTTGTTAAATATTATTTCAGTGTCATCAGTTTGCGAAAAAGAATACATCATGTTTACACATGGTAAGGAACAGGTGTACAGTTCTTTAACAACTAACATTTTGAAAATACGAACATTTTCATGAATTCGAAAGTTTACTTCCGAACGGTTTTACGAACAATTTACACAAGTTCGTTCTGCTCATGTTTCATGATTAAAGCCCATTGTTGTTGTTTTTTTTATCATTATTCATGCCAGTATTTATTTGCAGAGGTATATTATATCACACTTCTCTAGTAAGTTTTGTCTGTGTGTGAAGACGCTGCGCAGTGCAAATCAGTGAATGAATGTTCCAAAGTGAAGTAAACTTCAACGGATTTCCCCCGCTCAGAGAGTAGTGAGCAATGAACACTGTGTAGGGATCATATCGAGCGGAAACCCAGTTCATGCACGTAGCTCACTTCTAACGAGCTGGTTATCTGAATCGGGTGTGTTAACTAAGTGAGACATGCAAAATATGCAGAGCGGGGGAGCGCGAGGACTGGAATTGGGAACCACTGGGCTACATCATGTGTCAATCACCGGTGAGAGAACTTTTTAAAAGTACTACAATACCAGGAAGGAAGAGCGAATGAAATGGAAGTTTGTCTGCCATTCTTGCTCTGTCTGCACAGCGTGTGTGAATGCGCTGATGACGTATCCTGTCTGCTCGAACAGGGTGCGCAGAGGTATGCAGATACATACGTTGACAGGCAGGTAGGAAAGCCAATTAAAATGCTCAGACCGAGCGTTTTGATTGGCCGAACATTTCTTGGTCCTACGCCTTCCACAGAATATATAAATACATTTAGACCAATTAACTTAATGATTGCTATCGGGATGTGAAGAGACTTTCAACCAGCATAACAAAAAATGTTTCTGAAGACAATCACCTATTGCACCTTTAAATGTTACAAATCCTATTTAAATGCTCTATTTAACTGCATTTTTAAGTATAAACGAAATGGTTTAATTTTCTTTTTGTTAATTTGAAAACATTTTCTTCCTTTAAATCCATAAATCCATATTATTCGAATAATTCTTTTAAAATTATTTTCTAAGCTCAATTTACATTTCTTAAATCTTAAGCTCTTGCATTCTTGCATTTCTTTTTTTTTTTTCCTTTTAATCTGCTTTTACACAATATAAGATATTCATAAACCTCTTTTTTTATTTTTTATTATACTACAGTATTGTTTGGACACTTTAATTCAGTGTACAGAAGGTAGTGGGCGTTTACTTCAGTTTCTAAACAAAAAGCTGAGCAGCTGCAACAGGTTCTTTCACAGTACACGTAGAAACATTGGGCCTCATTCAGGAAATTTGAGGAGTAATTTCCCCGTAAAACAGACTTTCCCGAAAACCCTCCTCCGGATTCACAAACACTTCGTAAACATCAGATTTGATCGTTTAACATCATGGGTATGTTAATGAATTGCAGTCATTCATAAATTGGGTGCATGTGCACACTCTTTCACAATTAGCTTAATCCCCGCCTATGAATTACACCTTGTGTAAGTAACATGTCCAGGAATGCTATGGAATCTTCTGGACTCCCTTATCAGTTTTGACTCCAGGATATTGCATAAATGCAAAAAAGACCATATAACTAACGATAAATATTTAATTAACGTGCGTCAACCAAAGAGTTTTTAGCCAGCTGAAAAAATGTCAGGTGCTCTTCTGAAAATGGCCAGATGGCACTTGAGAACGCTTTGGTGGCACAACTGAGATGCTTTGGTTGCTATGGTCCACAGTAGTAACATATTACTAGGTTTTACGAACAATTTACACAAGTTCGTTCTGCTCATGTTTCATGATTAAAGCCCATTGTTGTTGGTTTTTTTATCATTATTCATGCCAGTTCTACTCTGCTTCTACAGTACAGGTGCATTTGCTGAGCAGCTTCAGATTTTCATGTAGGATGGTTGGTCGATGTGATATTTGCCACGCCCCTCCTTCATTGATTGGACGGCTAAGTAAAAAGTGACAGTGACGAGTGCTTTTTACCCAAAGTTGAACAGTTTTTAACTCTCAGCTAAAATAAAAATACAGGGTAAACAAACTTGTTAAATATTATTTCAGTGTCATCAGTTTGCGAAAAAGAATACATCATGTTTACACATGGTAAGGAACAGGTGTACAGTTCTTTAACAACTAACATTTTGAAAATACGAACATTTTCATGAATTCGAAAGTTTACTTCCGAACGGTTTTACGAACAATTTACACAAGTTCGTTCTGCTCATGTTTCATGATTAAAGCCCATTGTTGTTGTTTTTTTTATCATTATTCATGCCAGTTCTACTCTGCTTCTACAGTACAGGTGCATTTGCTGTGCAGCTTCAGATTTTTCCAATGGAATTGAAGTGCATGTAAAGTTGTCAAAAATGCTTTCAGCAAAAGTGAGCCAGTTGAGTAACCCCAAAAGTGAGTATTAACTCTGTTTCTCATTAGGTTCACTACACCTTCAATAAGATACTGATGCTGCAGGAGCCTTTGTTAGTGGTGGGATTGTTCTACATCCTCTTTTTCACTGTCATCATCTACGTGCGCCTCGACTTCTCCATCACCAAGGTGCGTCTGGAGCTCACGGTATTGTTGAAGTGACTGAAGGTGTCACATTAACTAAGCTGTCGTTTCCTCATTTCCTCCGTTAGGATCCAGCAGCAGAGGTGCGCATGAAGGTGGCCTCCATCACCGAGCAGGTCTTGACTCTGGTGAACAAGCGTCTCGGTCTGTACCGCCACATGGACGAAGTTGTGAACCGCTACAAGCAGACCCGCGATACCGGAGCACTGAACAGCGGCCGCAAGACCCTGGAGGCCGAACACCGCACCCTCTCCAATGACATCAGTGCATTACAAGCCCGTCTCAAAGCAGAGGGCTCCGATCTGGCTGAAAAAGTAGAGTCAATCTGTTCTAAAGCCCATCTTTTACCATATTTCAAAATTCTTAAAGGGATAGTTCACCTAAAAATGAAAATTCGGCCATTAATTACTCTACCCTCATGTCATTCCGAGACCTTTGTTCATCTTCGGAAAAAACACATATTAAGATATTATTGATGAAATCCAAGAGCTTTTCTCACTATAGATTGAAAATCGGTTCAAATATGTGACGAATCAAATCGGTTGAGATGCCAAACATATCGCTTTTTTTTTTTTTAATTATCGCTAAATTTATAGGACTGTATCTCTGAGGGGAACTGGCTGTCTTTAGAGAAGTTTATGTGGTATTTTCTTTTCATCTTGCCTCTGAACGATACATATTAAAGTAGAGTTTGCTTTGTTTACAGCGGTAACTCAGGACTATATCATTGCTGTTCATAAGCGCCACCTGCTGACAGAGTGTGAATTTGCGTTTCATTCAGCTCGTCTGCCGATTTATTCAGATATGTTTTATGTAGTATAGTTTCACAAAACTAAAGTCAGACCATTCTGTTTTTGCTTCAGATTTCAAAATTATACAGTCTAATTTAGATTAAAAACTGCTCCATGCTGCATGTATGCAGCATCTTTGTTTGGATCATGATTAAAATGCAGTGGTTGCCTCATTTTAAATGGAAAGAGCACAGCCTTAGTTTGTTTAAACGAAGAGATTTCGTGTTTGTGTAACTTGTTTGATTTGTTTAAAATTTCAATTTAGTTTTGTTATTTCAATTTCACAAAGAAATGTGCAGCAATAGCCTAATAAAAGGACACCTTTTTAGGGGTGTCCCCAACAAAGGATTTACTTAGTCGAATCTGAATTTTTGAATCTTGCTGATAGTCGAATCATATGTTTGGGGGCAGGGGGCAAAATACATTACCAAGAGAGACATTCGACAGTGATAATTACTGACCTTAACACACAGGGAAAATGTGTAATGGATGCCTCGCAGATACAAATGGGGTAAATAATGTTTTATGTTTTGATTAAAAGATAGTTAACATTAAACGTCAGTTAAAATCCTAAGAATTCACAATATTTTTTACAATAGTGCTCTCATTATAACATGTATATTACCGTAGTTATTAATGTTCTGCATTTCTGTTTTGAGCTGCGTGCTGAAGATGACCAGTAGAGTGAAGCGTTTGATAGCAGGTTTTTAGTCAATGGGATTTAACTCATCATTTATCTCATATAGAATACGCTTCGTTATTTATACAACATAGCGTTAATATTATGACTTATATGCTATCTGCACAAAATGCCCCGAATGCACATGAACGTGTCTGCTTTGAATGAACTCATTTTGTGGACGCGTTCTTCACGCAACAACGTGCAGAAACACGGCTACTAAACTCTAAAAATTCACATTTATAATAGTGTTCTCATTATGTTGTGTATGACAGTCCCAGTCATAGTTATTAATATTCCGCATTGTTGTTTGTCCCGCTCGCGCTGAAGAGATAATCACCGTACAATGAAGCGCTTTACTGCAGCATAACTCAACCAAATGCATCTTATATGAGATAAATAATATATACACAATATATATGAACCGGCTGAAATGTTTTGAAATCACTTGTACCCTACGTAATCGAATCGAGTCAATTTGAGTCTTGTTACAGATTTAAATCCCTGCCGCCAAGATGCTCCTCTGTCTGTCACGGATTATGGAAAGTGAAACTTAAATCTATAGTGGTGGTTGGATTTATTCACGCACGTTAAAATATTTATTTGAAGCTTCTTTCTTTTCAGATTCTTATTTACAGCATTATCATAATAGGCTGTCTATTAACTTATTGGGAGAAAATCGGTAGTTCTGTGTAAAATTAGACATTTGAGCACCCCCATATAGCCAAAATGGCATGATCATAACACCCCGCGAATATTCGACTGTGAGATTGGTATCGAATCAGGCTCCTCCTATCGAAGCATCGAATCTTCGACTATTCGGGGTCACCCCTACACCTTTTAATTTAATGTATAATGTCTTCAATCTCATTTTGTTAAAAAAAAGCGTGAGAAAATCGAATCGGGAATCAAAAACGTCAATCGAATCGTGAGTTGAGTGAATCGTTACATCCCTATTTCTGACGCAAACTATCATGTTCAAGGCCCCTAAAGGTAGTAATACTTTGTTAAAATAGTCCATGTGACATCAGTAGTTCAGCCGTAATTTTATGAGAGTACTTATTGTGTGCAAAGAAATAAAAAATAACTTTATTCAACAATTTCTTCTCTTCCGTGTCAGTCTTCGGTGTACCACGATGAAGAGAGAGAAATTGTTGAATAACTTTTTTTTTTTTTTTTTTTCTTTGCTCACAAAAAGCATTCTCGTAGCTTTATAAAATTAAGGTTGAACCATAGCGTTGTAATTCCCTTGCTATGGAGGGTCAGAAAGCTTTCGGAGTTCATCAAAAATATCTTAATTTGTGTTCCGTGAGGGTGAGTAATTAATGACCGAATTTTTATTTTTGGGTGAACTGTCCCTTTAAGCTGGATTTTTCTTTTTTTTCTCTCTCTCTGTCTGCAGGTTGGTGAGATACAGAAGTTGGACAACCAGCTGAAGGATCTGGTGTGCCGATCCTGTCAGGAGGCCGAACGCCTGGTGGCTGGAAAGGTGAAGAAGGACGCCTACATCGACTCGGATAAAACCCTGTCAGGCAAGAGGCAAGAGCTGGTCAGCCGCATCGACAGCCTTCTGGATGCCTTGTAAATCAAACATCAGATGTCCAGTCTTCAGCCGGGCCATGAAACAGTCCCCGCCCTCAGAAACCGTCACCCACACTCAGACTGGACTGACAGATCAATCGTGTACACTCACAAACAATATGCATCATTCTGTGAACATCATACTTGTGTCTTCATAGGACGGGAAGGTGATTTTTTTGCAGGATATACATGTTGTTTTGTGTTGCTGAATGTGTGTGATTTGGAAGAGGGTTTCGTGTGTGTACTTCGATGCAAAATCTTTTTATGTTTTTTTTTTAGTTTCAAGTTTCTAAATGTCAAATGCAGTCTTCATTCACACAATCCAGCAGACTGGTTCCTTTTAATATTCATCTGCAGTTTTGGAGTCGGGTTTGAATTGAAATTAGCTCTACAACCCTCACCTAAAAAAAACACCTTTGCACTTATTGTTTCCCCCAAAAAACTGCAAGAATAGAAAATGATCTGCCCTGTCCTAAAACATAAGTATGGAACAGCAGATGCTGAAATGGTTGCCACTGATATGCTCATGTTTGCAAATTTTCTGTTGGGGTTTTATTTCTCACATTTTTGTATGATTTTCATTTTTTTGTAAATGATGCATTTCCTATCTACAGTGAATGATATTGATTTTTGTACACCAAGGGAACATGTGACAGATGTTGCTGGTAAATCATTTTCAGTCCGTGAATAAATAAGGTATGTGAAACCAGACCTATGTTGTTGTTGTTATTATTTGTTTTGTAACTGTCGGTTTACAAATTAAAACATTTTTTCTTTAAAATGTTTAAGCCATAAGATACCTGATATTCCATAAAACTAAAAGAAGTTCATAGTTTCCATAAATATTAACTGTATATTTGAGATGTCTTGTTCATAAGGTAAAACTACAAGCATAATAATTGTTTTGGATGTAAGAAATTGACACTTGAATATTTTGCAACACGACGTATCAAGACGTTTATTTGGCACTTTTACAATGTAACTTTGTTTATATTTTATAATAAGGCACAATATTTTAATTACTGGTTTTAAATATTGCTACATTGTCAGAGGATCTTCCTCTATAGATGCATGTGCACACGCATAACTAATTACTGTGTAATAAACCCCTTTTTTTTAGCAAAAGGCAACATGTAATTCAGTCACAAAGTCAAAACGTTCTTGCTTATTGGTGTATATTTATAGTTCATATGGTGTGGTCTGCTGGTAAAAAAAAAAGAAAAAGGAATGCAACCTGTATGAGCCTCCCATTAATGAGTTTGCAAGTTATGACCACAGGAGGGCACTGTTATTCTTTATACACTGAGAACATGCTTCCTTCTTTTGGAATAAGTAAGGGATAAAAAAAGGCATATATGCCCAAAACATCAATATGTCATTGCACAGCTGTTAGTAGCAATACCTTGGGTTTGATCACTGCATATATGGGCAGAGATATTAAAAATAATAGTGATATTAAAACAGAATCACCAGTTCTCCTTCATTACTAATGTAATCTGTATAGTATGGCCATATTTACTAGAGGTTAGGGCTGCACAATTAATCTAATTTCTAACCATAAACAATTATGGATGCCACAATTATGTAATTGTTCAAAGCGGCAATTAATCGTTTAAAGTCCACTTATGTTATTCTGAGTGCTTAAGATGTGGAAGATTTTTTTCTTTCTACATGTTAACTTATAACTTGTACCATTCATATTTGTACTTTTTTATCATTTAAAGAAACCAATCCGATGTATATTTCACATTTGAGGCTTAATACTATAGAAAAGCACTAAAGGTTTTTCAGTTAGAGTGTTTTCAGCTGGTTTATTTTCATATAAAAATACGGCATGCAGTTGCATCAAACAATGGTATAAACATCATTCAATGTAAATTGTGATAATCGTAATTAATAATCACAATTTCAAGGGAATAATCGACAATTATGATTTTTGTCATAATCGTGCAGCCCTTCTATGGCATCGTGAAGCACCTTTATTTTTAAGAGTGTATTTCATGTCCAGTATCCAATTCTCAGCTAAACCCACGAAGCTGGCAGAGGCCAACCTGAGGTCATGACCTTCCTCATGAGGTCATCACTGGTCAGCGCAGGGCCATTTCCTGTGGAGAAATAACAAGAGCCATTCTCGTCTCCATGATAACGCAGACATATTGTATATTCTGTACAATAATCATTCTGAAAATACACACTGGAGGGAAACCAAGACAATGTCTGTTAGCACTGACGCTTAGAGCGGCCGGACCCTTACAATGGCACGCACTCTGTGTTTGTGGTCAGTCTTTCGCAGCGGAGGGTGGGGAACCCTGCGAAACGCTCATTCTCACACATACGCAGACAAAATGCTGTCAAAAAGGCTTTTGTGAAAGTCAAGGGCATGTGTGAATGCTGACCAGAACATACAAACAGAAACTTTTCTAGAATAGCTACATGCCTGTGTTTTTCAATGTGCATCACGTATACTCTTGTTATAGCTCATATGTTTACAGAACTTAATCTGTCTGGGTCATACTGAAGTGAGAGTATTTTGTTGCACATAGACAATACTGAAATACGTGTGCAGGTACTGATTATGTTTTAATTTTTTTAACATTTAAAAATTTGACCAACCTCAGTCCTTTAAAAAGTAGTGCAATTATTACATTATTTTATGTCATTTAAGTTATTTTTTTTTAGATATTATGT
>NW_015506255.1:22758-54376 GCF_001515645.1 Sinocyclocheilus grahami | reverse complement strand
GGGCCATTTCCTGTGGAGAAATAACAAGAGCCATTCTCGTCTCCATGATAACGCAGACATATTGTATATTCTGTACAATAATCATTCTGAAAATACACACTGGAGGGAAACCAAGACAATGTCTGTTAGCACTGATGCTTAGAGCGGCCGGACCCTTACAATGGCACGCACTCTGTGTTTGTGGTCAGTCTTTCGCAGCGGAGGGTGGGGAACCCTGCGAAACGCTCATTCTCACACATACGCAGACAAAATGCTGTCAAAAAGGCTTTTGTGAAAGTCAAGGGCATGTGTGAATGCTGACCAGAACATACAAACAGAAACTTTTCTAGAATAGCTACATGCCTGTGTTTTTCAATGTGCATCACGTATACTCTTGTTATAGCTCATATGTTTACAGAACTTAATCTGTCTGGGTCATACTGAAGTGAGAGTATTTTGTTGCACATAGACAATACTGAAATACGTGTGCAGGTACTGATTATGTTTTAATTTTTTTAACATTTAAAAATTTGACCAACCTCAGTCCTTTAAAAAGTAGTGCAATTATTACATTATTTTATGTCATTTAAGTTATTTTTTTTAGATATTATGTAATTAATGGTTTATTTAGTTTGTGTAACTTTTTTATTCAATATCATCAATAACAACAACAACAAATGTAACACGTTATTTTACATTGTCCTTGTTCTGAATATTATTGTACTTACTATGGTAATAGCAATAAATTATGCATAATTACATGCAAGTGACCCTAAACTAAATCCTTATCCTAACCCGAACCATATAGTAAGTACATGTAGTTAATTAATATTACCCAGTACTTAAATGTATAATTACACTGTAAAATAAAGGGTAAGCAAAAAACATCTTACAAAGTTACACTAACAAAGCAATCTGAGCCACATCTACAGACCAAAAATGTGACCCTGGACCACAAAACAGTCATAAGGGTACATTTTTTTATTATTTTTTTATTTATACATCATCTGTATAATAAATAGGCTTTCCAGTGATGTATGGTTTGTTAGGATAGTACAATATTTGGCCGAGATACAACTATTTGAAAATCTGGAATCTGAGGGTGCAAAAAAATCTAAATATTGAGAAAATCGCCTTTGAAGTTGTCCAAATGAAGTCCTTAGCAATGCATATTACTAATCAGAAATTACATTTTGATATATGTACGGTAGGAAATTTACTAAATATCTTCATGGAACATGAACTTTACTTAATATCCTAATTATATTTGGCATACAAGAACAATGCCAAATGTAATGCAATGTATTTTTGGCTATTGCTACAAATAAACCCGTGCAACTTATGATTGGTTTTGTGGTCCAGGGTCACAAATATCATAGTATCTGTGGGCTCTTTTTGACTTGTAGCTAGTAGCTACACCCTACCAAACACATAGCAGCACCCTGCAAGCCACCTACAGCTTAGTATAGTGTTGTGGTGAGTTTTGCACTGAATTTGTCTTTAGATGTAAAACTTTAATTTGAGGTTTAGAATCTTTAACACGCAACTGCTAATTCGGATCCTGGATGCTGATTGGTCAATACATCGTTCCATCCATGTTATATTCACAATATAGCATGGCCTCTCATACCTTATTGCTTAAAGAAACAACTTTTCAAAATGCACGTCTTGATTTTGAGCCACATGTCAGATATTCGACATAATAAGGCCGTGCATGCAGACACGTTGAGGTTTGTCTTGATTTCCAGCGCAAGCTGATTGGTGAACGAGAAAGGGTTGTTAGGGGTGAAGCCCCTCCATCAGAGCTTCATCTAAAGTATACAGTACATCTCCTGCCAAAGCTGCGGTTTAGCTGTTGACCAGACCGGAGCTTCAATTCTGTTTGAAACCGGAATCCAGCAGCAGTACTGTATCCTGATGTGGTGCACAATGAAAGCTGAGACGCCGAGAAAGAGAGGTGTATGTGAGGGTTGGGGGAGGTGGAGGGTGGGCACACACACGCGCTCCAAGCTGAAGAGTTCAGTGACAGTTTCTCAAAGCCCAGGCAGAAAGCTCAAGAAGCCTCCAGCACCAAACAAAGGGTCCCAACTTGGCCGGTGTTCATTAGCGATAGAGCGCCCACAATAGAGGCGAGTGTGAGGTGGTCCCGGGCCCCGGGACTGTACTGACCCGCCGTTGATTGATTGTGCCGGCCCAGGCTCACCTGCAGCCCCTGCACGCGCACACACGCGCACACGTCCTGACAGCCTGCAGAGAGACCCGTCAGTGTCAGAGAACAATATCCTGCACTGTGCAGCTTGCAACTGAGCACGCTCGTAAATCACCACGGTGACAGAGACACCGCCCTCACTGTCTGCACTCCATGACAACACAAGCAACCAAACACACACACACACACACACACTGTCAGAAAATCTCAAGCTGTGCAACTACATGAAAGGGGTGTTTTTGAAAGGTTACATTGTGGCACCTGACTTAGGCCGGCAAAGAGAAATATTCAACTTATTAACCACGTCCTCTCAGAACAACTGTGGTATTTGTGTAATTATGAAATGGATTTAAAGCATCCTGGTGCTGGGTGCTGACTGGCTAACACAGCACTCCATTTAGTAACAGAAAACACCTGTTTACTTAAATCATCTATGGTATAATCATAATCTTTCATCAAAATGTAATTATTTGCCCCTGAACTCACTTTCTTTTTCGGTTGAAGTCACCAGTCGCATTTGTTTTTTCAACCCCTGTCATCAGATTCAGATTGGACATCAACTGGCAGTTTATTGCACAAAAGTTAACACTGAAATTCAATAATCGACTATACAAAGCACATTATGATCAATACAAAGTGTGTTTAGAATCAATGCAGTTTTATTTGTTATTACTGTAGTCTGGGTCATTTTTTCTTCTTGTGTAGATCTGCTTTGTACGTTTCTGAAGATAAAAGCTTCTACCACGTAAAAAAAGATAGATTTGCGACAAAATACTATAAAGTTTGGAAGGATGGTGTTTAACATCTGCAGAAAAGTTTTGCGATTACCTGTAACATAAATTTTAAGGTGTCCTTAATAATAGTAAATTATGCATAATTACAAGCAATCCAAACCCTAAACTGGCAGCACTTTATTTTACAGTCCTGTTTTGCGTGTAATTCTATGTACTTATTTACTGCGTATAACTAGGTATTAACCCTGAACCTACCCCTAAACCTAACCTTAAAGGAACACTCCACTATTTTTGAAAATAGGCTTATTTTCCAACTCCCCTAGAGTTAAACAGTTGAGTTTTACCGTTTTCGAATCCATTCAGCCGATCTCTGGGTCTGGCGGTAGCACTTTTAGCTGTAGCTTGGCATAGATCATTGAATCTGATTAGACCGTTAGCATCTCACTCAAAAATGACCAAAGAGTTTCGATATTTTTCCTATTTAAAACTTAACTCTTTCTGTAGTTACATCGTGTACTAAGACCGACAGAAAATGAAAAGTTGTGATTTTTTGATATGGCTAGGAACTATACTCTCATTCCGGCGTAATACTCAAGGAACTTTTATTAGCTATTACTATAACTATTAGCTGCCGTACCATGGGTGCAGCAGGTGCAATGATATTACACAGCGCCTGAAAATAGGCTAACTTCCGTCAACATAACCAACGTGACCAACTGCTTGCACAGGGAGCGTGCTGGGGACTATTTTCAGGCGCTGCGTAATATGATTACGCCTGCTGTGATATTAAAGAATATTTAAGAAAATAGCAACTTTTCATTTTCCGTCGGTCTTAGTACATGATGTAACTACAGAAGAGTCAAGTTTTAAATAGTGGCTTCAAGTCATTTTTGAGCGAGATGCTAACGGTCTAATCAGATTCAATGATCTCTGCTAAGCTAAGCTAAAAGTGCTACCGCCAGACCCGGAGATCGGCTGAATGGATTCGAAAACGGTTTTCAAAAATAGTGACATTCTTGGGTAAGCACACTGTAAGTACACATATTGTAAGATAAAGTGTAATGCCTAAACCTAATTAATATCACTCAGTATAACCAAATTTTTGACTAAGCCTAATTTTCTATCCTAAGTATACACAATTATATGATTGGCTGCATTTTATTATTTGCATTCAGCATTGTTTTTCCCCCAGCTATCTGTGACAGTAGAAGACAGACCCTCTAGTTAAGAGCCACTAATACAGACACTTTTTCCATTCTAAACAATTCTCCAAACAGATGTAACATGGGTTGCATTTCATGTTGCTTGCAACGTTTCATGTCTACTTTATATATCAAACTTTCAATAACCATTTCAATGAATTAATCATTTTCCATTATTTTCTAGCTGCTCAATTTCATAAAACCTTGTACCGCATTCAGCTTTATACTAGAAACAAAGACCTCCAGTAGTGTAACAGGAAACAGACACCCCTCCACAGGTGAACATATGACCCCTAAACATCCCCACATGAAGTGGACATGAGGCCCGCGGCCCGATCCTCCCCTCAGAACAACTTTTATCTCAAATGCACTTTCATCTTTCTTTCATCCCATATTTTTCTCTTTAATAAAGCAAGACGAATTCCAGCTGCAGCTTCCTCTATATCTGTCTCCTTCTTGCTCCTCAACATGGATTTAAATTAAATTTGTAGTTCATGCAGTTCTGATGCTATAAATTCTGATTAGATGACTTACAGCTGTAAATAGTGCACAGTTAAGATAATGAGAATTTTTCCTTCAGATTACATTGAAGTTAAAACGAAACAAATATATTTATTTATAATATTCTCAGTGTATTTCATATAATATTATGCCATATGAATATAATATAAATATTATTTAAAAACTGTTCAAAACGTGGGGGGTCAGTAAGCTTTTTTAATGTTTTTAAAAGAAGTATCTTATGCTCAATAAGGCTGCATTCATTTGTTAAAAAAATACTGTAAAATAGTTATATTGTAAAATAGTATTACAATATAATAATAACAAATATATATATATATATATATATATATATATATATATATATATATATATATATATATATATATATATATATAACAAATACATAACACATAATGTTATGTATACATTATGTATACATATTTCAGCAGCCATTAGTCCAGTCTTTAGTGTAACATGATGCTTCAGAAATCATTCTAATATGAAACATTTCTTATTATTATCAATGTTGAAAAAAGTTTGCTGAAGCCATGATATTTTTTTTCCAGGATATTTGAAAAGAGAAACGAAAGAAAAGTTTAAAAGGGAATATTTGAAATCTAATTATTTTGTAACATTGTATTTATTTTACTGTCAATTTTGATCAATTTAATGTGTCCTTGCTGAATAAAAGTATTCATTTATTTAAAAAGGTACTGACAATAAACATCTGAAAGCTGGTGTGTATATACACATTTTACCAAATGCATTTATTAAATAAATGTATTAAATGATTTATTTATATTCAATAAATGTAGCTGTTTATTAAATATTGGTCTTTCATATACAGTGGAGATCAAAATGATAGAACAACCTACAATTTTCTAAATTTAGAGGTCACTATAGTCTTATTTAATGTTATCCTAACAGGAGTAAAAGCACAGTGTTTAAACATATTTCATGAGTTAAATATATTCAGCATGGTATAAAAATCTTAAATTAGATACTTGAAAAAGAACACTTAATTATACTTAATTAATTATTAAACAGATACATTTACTTAATTATCTGACTATCCCCATTTTAACTGACAGCCTGACTTTTCAGTTTTCACTGACTTTGCAAGAGTCTTTCTGAAGTGCCTGAAATCCTCTGACAGCAGGTTGTCCAGATGAAGGCCGATAGCAGCCATAGCAGAGAAGTTGGTCATTCCAAATCTGTGATTTCTAGAATATTGCATCTTTACAATGTCATTAACTCATTCAAGTCCCCCAAAAAGGCTGGCCGTCCACGAAAGACAAATGCACGAGAGGACAAGATAATGCAGAGAATTTCAATGGGCAATCGGTTCAGCACTGCAGCTGGAATTGCTCATCAGTTCAGTGCTGA
This sequence comes from Sinocyclocheilus grahami, assembly GCF_001515645.1. NCBI lineage: Eukaryota > Metazoa > Chordata > Actinopteri > Cypriniformes > Cyprinidae > Sinocyclocheilus > Sinocyclocheilus grahami. The sequence goes on along the minus strand of NW_015506255.1, from coordinate 48,362 downwards.
ACAGTGAAGGATCTGTCTCGTCATACGTCTTGAAAGCCCACTCTGCAGTGACCAAACCTCTCATCAGCAGAAAGAATCAAAAGGCTAGACTAGCCTTTGCTGAGGAGCATGTGTGGAGAGTGGAGAACTGGCTCAAAGTTCACTTCAGTGATGAAGAGAACAATTTATATTGTATATATAAGCAATAAGACACTAAAGGCTGTGCAGTACAGCGATTCAGAGGTTAAAAACACTCCTTTCCCATGGTAAAATCAGTGTAATGCACAGCTTCAAGTGGCTTAGCCTAACTTAGTCCACTCGTGCCCACAGTGCCTGCCAGTTTAGAAAAGTGCTCAACAATAGCGTATGTGAGAGAAGCAGGCGCTGCCCCATCCGGCGGTCATTCCACACTAACAGAGCTTTAGTAAGAGAAAAAGAGGAGAGAGCAGGATGAAAGGTGAGGGTTGCCCTGCGCAGGTGGCAGGTGTGATCACGGCAGGAACAGAGGGACACAAAGGACCGGTCTGTTTCCCGCTCACAGCTGCAAGGGGTGGAGATGAGTCCGGCTGACAGATAGACAGACACGACAGGGGAGGAAAGATGGAAGGAGAGCTCTGACGGTGATACTTCAAACGCAGGATTGGGTCCTGGGTGCCGAGAGACACATTCCTTCTAAAAGACGGTGGGGGCAGGCGGAAGAAAGAGAGAGATAGAAAGAGTAATGCTGCCTGTGCGCGAGTGTGTGTGCCTGTCTGTAGATGTTCAGCTGAGAATAATCTATACAGAGGCTTCAAAAACAATATTAAATGTGTCTGAATGGCAGTGCATTCGATAAAAAAAAAACCTCATCTGCAAACAGATGATGCTGGAGATTTTTGCAGAACTAGAGTCACTTTTCAGAATAACCACAGCTGGAGTAGTTTGTCACATCGACTATGAACGTAGTCCACTAATGTTTGACATATCAGAAATATCAGCATCGGCCCATATAATATTACATATTTAAAAAATCTGGGTCAATGACAAATAAACACCCATGATAAAGAAAAGGGCTAAACTGTTTAAAAACCTAGTCTAAAAGTTCCACGTACCAAGTTTTTATGAATGTACTCTTAGTATTCATGTTGGTTTTGAAAAGCTTTTATAATAAACCGAAACTCTTCTAACAGGAGTAAAAGCACAGTGTTTAAACATATTTCATGAGTTAAATATATTCAGCATGGTATAAAAATCTTAAATTAGATACTTGAAAAAGAACACTTAATTATACTTAATTAATTATTAAACAGATACATTTACTTAATTATCTGACTATCCCCATTTTAACTGACAGCCTGACTTTTCAGTTTTCACTGACTTTGCAAGAGTCTTTCTGAAGTGCCTGAAATCCTCTGACAGCAGGTTGTCCAGATGAAGGCCGATAGCAGCCATAGCAGAGAAGTTGGTCATTCCAAATCTGTGATTTCTAGAATATTGCATCTTTACAATGTCATTAACTCATTCAAGTCCCCCAAAAAGGCTGGCCGTCCACGAAAGACAAATGCACGAGAGGACAAGATAATGCAGAGAATTTCAATGGGCAATCGGTTCAGCACTGCAGCTGGAATTGCTCATCAGTTCAGTGCTGAACAGTGAAGGATCTGTCTCGTCATACGTCTTGAAAGCCCACTCTGCAGTGACCAAACCTCTCATCAGCAGAAAGAATCAAAAGGCTAGACTAGCCTTTGCTGAGGAGCATGTGTGGAGAGTGGAGAACTGGCTCAAAGTTCACTTCAGTGATGAAGAGAACAATTTATATTGTATATATAAGCAATAAGACACTAAAGGCTGTGCAGTACAGCGATTCAGAGGTTAAAAACACTCCTTTCCCATGGTAAAATCAGTGTAATGCACAGCTTCAAGTGGCTTAGCCTAACTTAGTCCACTCGTGCCCACAGTGCCTGCCAGTTTAGAAAAGTGCTCAACAATAGCGTATGTGAGAGAAGCAGGCGCTGCCCCATCCGGCGGTCATTCCACACTAACAGAGCTTTAGTAAGAGAAAAAGAGGAGAGAGCAGGATGAAAGGTGAGGGTTGCCCTGCGCAGGTGGCAGGTGTGATCACGGCAGGAACAGAGGGACACAAAGGACCGGTCTGTTTCCCGCTCACAGCTGCAAGGGGTGGAGATGAGTCCGGCTGACAGATAGACAGACACGACAGGGGAGGAAAGATGGAAGGAGAGCTCTGACGGTGATACTTCAAACGCAGGATTGGGTCCTGGGTGCCGAGAGACACATTCCTTCTAAAAGACGGTGGGGGCAGGCGGAAGAAAGAGAGAGATAGAAAAGAGTAATGCTGCCTGTGCGCGAGTGTGTGTGCCTGTCTGTAGATGTTCAGCTGAGAATAATCTATACAGAGGCTTCAAAAACAATATTAAATGTGTCTGAATGGCAGTGCATTCGATAAAAAAAAAAACGTCATCTGCAAAGAGATGATGCTGGAGATTTTTGCAGAACTAGAGTCACTTTTCAGAATAACCACAGCTGGAGTAGTTTGTCACATCGACTATGAACGTAGTCCACTAATGTTTGACATATCAGAAATATCAGCATCGGCCCATATAATATTACATATTTAAAAAATCTGGGTCAATGACAAATAAACACCCATGATAAAGAAAAGGGCTAAACTGTTTAAAAACCTAGTCTAAAAGTTCCACGTACCAAGTTTTTATGAATGTACTCTTAGTATTCATGTTGGTTTTGAAAAGCTTTTATAATAAACCGAAACTCTTCTTGAAAACGGTATAAAGGTTAATGACTCAAAATGTGTAACATCAAATAAAGAGTAATACAGCACTACTTTACTGTTTAAATATGTCTTAGGTAGTATTTTGGAATGGGATGTATTTTTATTTTATTTTACAAATATAATTTTCAACTATGAATTCATAAATAGCATTTATATTTTTCAGAGGACTTGTCCAAATAGCTAATATTTTAAGAGGCTACTTCCCTGTGAATATGGAGTGCTATAAAGTAATAAAGTGTGTGTGTGATGTGTGTACCTGTTTTTCTATTCTGGTGGGGACTTAAACCTGAATACGCACAGACTCATGGGGACTCGTGTCACAGTGGGGACCTAAATTGAGGTCCCCACGGGTAAACAAGCTAATAAATCACACATAATGAAGTTTTTATGAAAATCTAAAAATGCAGAAAGTTTCCTGTGAGGGGTAGGTTTAGGGGTAGGGTTGGTGTAGGGCAATAGAATATACGGTCTGTACAGTATAAAAACCATTACGCCTATGGAGAGTCCCCACAAGGATAGCTGACCAGACATGTGTGTGAGTGTGTGTGAGTGTGTGTGTGTGTGTGTGTGTGTGTGTGTGGGTCATCATCACGCTGATTCCCTTGACAAAAACACATTATAATTTTTTCTTGGCCTTTGGACCACTGCAGAAAATGAGCTCTGTGGAAAATAAAGGTTTTTGATTCTTACATGATTTGTACATCATGATACTCAGTTCACAAATGAACAGAATTTTATGCATTTCGAAGCATAAATACAATCGCCAGGAGTAAAAAGCCGCATGCAGACTATAAACAAACTACTCCACGGCCTTTCCACAGTCTGCACCAAGCTTTCGACAACTCTTTCAGTCTTTATCTCAAAATAAAAAGAGGTGCTAAAGTCTGATTTTGTGGTGGTTGTGCTTTAAAGTTAAATTATTCTAATCTTATTTCAAGTGATGAAGGATTCTGAAAATCTGACAGTAATCAGTGTTGAGTACTACTGTAACGTTAACCCTGCCTGCTTTAAATGTTTCAAAATGATTAACAGTTGAAAACATCCATTAGACATTTAGCACAGTAATCAAAAAGTAATCAAATGTAACCAGTTACATTACTTTAATGAAGTAACTGAAATAGTTACACTACTTGTTGTTACATTTTAAACAGGGTAGCTTGTAATATGTAACCTATTACATTTCCAAAGTAACCTTCCTAACACTGACTACTTGCTAGCAACTGCCTTTTTGAAAACAAGCTATAAAGAAAATCACAAGGTACTGATGTATTTAATTTTGTAGAATGAAACATGAAAATACCTTGTGTTAACCACAGACTTGTCCGAGATATTAGATCAAAACTCCATTTAAAAAAAACCCCATTGAGTTGTCTGATTTGTCATATTAAATATTTGAGTGACATGAAATTGTGTAAACACTATACAGGTTTAGTTTTATAATAGACCTGTGTTAATCAGTCAAATCCTTCTGCTCTCCTCCTCATTTGTGTTACTGTCCAGAGCTCCGGCTAAGACCCCCTGATCTCTGCCACATGGCATCCCATCAAAGCACCTCCACCCCAGGTTCTGAGAACGAGTCAGCCTCCTGATTCATCTCTGGAGGAAGCATGCCTGTGTCAGATCCCCATCTAATGTTTTTTCATGAGTGTGTGTGTTATTCTTTGCCTCAGCATGACTCCAAATGTAGTTTCAACCCAGCTCCCTGTCAAAATACTTATACAATAGCCCAACCACTTCAGGAGAGACACACACAGATATGTCGATACATATTTGATTCCTTCTGAATGTCTTTGACCATCTTTGTGTATACACTAACACACACATACAGTCACACAAACTTGGACTGATTGGAAGGGCAAGGTCACTTCCCATTGGCCACAAGTCTAACCCTCTGTTTTCCAGGGCAGCCTTTTTTCCTCTACTTGACTGCTGATAGGAAACTTAGATAGTCCGCTGAGCTCAGCAGAGACAAAAAAGACTTTTCCTTCTCACCCTCCCAGACACTTGAAAACATCTTTCCATGTCCTCTCTTCATACTCCTTCTTTATCCCTCTCCACTTCTTCTATCCTGCCCCACTGCATTAACTATTTGCCCTCTACCTGTCAGAGTGGAACGTGAAGGTGAGGCCAGGTGTGCTGCCCACCGGCACGCGATGGAGCCTGAGGTTTGGAGCTGTTTGACAGATAGGAAGTGACCTCGTGTCCCGGCTGCTTCCTGTATCGCTCTTTATTTACCCCTCCAGTTGTGCGTCGGACCGCCGGTCATGCTGTCCTCTAACATCTGAAGTTCACCACCTGCTCCAGCCTGAGACCACACAAAGCTCTTTAGAGAGAGCTCACACTAGAGCTCAACCTCAATTTTTTTTTAAATACCTGAAAATACCATAACATACACTTTATTTTAAGGTGTCCTTGTTACACGTTACATGTACTCACAATTATAATAACAATTAACTATGCACAATTACATGCAAGTAACCCTAAACCAAACCCTCATGTAGTTAATTAATATTACTCTGTACTTAAATGTATGATTACACTGTAACAAGGACACCTTAAAATGTGTAGCATAAAACTCCCAATCGCATGGATTCACATTGAAATGAATGGAATTCACCTAATTTCGCAGAGCAACACTAAATGTGACAACACTTTAAGAAAAAAGAATTATAAAAATGTGATGAGAAAGGTCATACTAGGGCTGCATGATTGACCGAAACAAATCTGAAATTGCAATATGACAGTGATTTAATGAAATAAACATATGTAGCCTACTGCATGTTGCAGAGTGAAGTGCAGCACTATGTTGCTTTACACACGAGCAGCTCTTGATCCAGTGTTTTCTGTGTCTCGGAGAGGCTTGGTTCTGCTCCCCACAAATACATCTCAGTTATTATTATTACCTTTTTTTAAACACTTTTCTTATTTTACATTGAAACATTACAATAGTAATATTTCTTATTTTGTTTAATATTTTTTATTTAGTAATAATGATGATCATTTATTACTATTATTCATATTATTATTTCATAGTCCTATATGCAACCACTAACTTCGGGACTAAATTATTATTATTACCTACAAACAAGCACAGCCAACCTGGCGTTTTGAAAGATATGAGGTTATTATTATCATTTGCTCTCCATTTAATTTCATCTATCTCAAATGAAAAAAATAATTGAGTTATTGACTTATTTGTTCTTTTCAGTGGAGGTTTACATGCATTTTTAAAAGGTACACAATGACAAAATCAGTCCAGTGCTTATAGCTAAAGAGTCATAAGAGTAAACAAGGAGTCGTAGCTGAACAAAGATCACTGGAAAGAGAACAATGCTGGGAGATTGTAGGGAGTGATTTTGGAAGGATGATGTTTTAGGGCAGGGTGCAGACAGGAACGCTGGGCTGAGAGTGAGTTGGACAAGCATTATGGAGGGTGGACGGTCGGGGAAGGGAAGAGAACCCAGGAGCTGGAGCCAGTTAAGAGGAATATCAGGAAACCCCCTCCTCAGTCAGGACCACCCCTCCCAGCGCCCTCTTCCTGCCAAAACTCAGCACACTTCCTCTGCAGCTATTGGGATTCCCACCTGGGACATTCCATCCATGAAATGTGCCTCGCACTCCCTAATATCTCTCTTTTATTTGTGTTTGATTTACAAAATGTAGGCTACACATGGTTTTCCGCTCTTAAGTTTACGTTTCTCTTCAGTGGTTGAATTCACTGGCGGTTTTTACAATATTAGTCCATCTACAGTGTGCGAATAATTCTATGACTTTCGAGGAGGTCCATTTCTTAAAGACATTTCTGTCAGTAATTTTCGCTGTTTAAGTTGGTTTCGCGCGCAACCCATCATTTGGCGCCCTTCTAAAATTCAGCTAACAATCTTAAACACACACACACACACACACACACAAAGGCTTAATAGGTTTTTTGTGATACGTGTGATGTGTGAATATATATAGCCTAATTAATAAAGTGATAACATTTGTGTTTTGTCGATGCGGTACGATCCTAACAGACCGCGCTGGAACAGCAAGCTGTTCTGTTACTATGGTTACTCCTCAAGAGCGACTTTTCGCGATTGTTTTACTTGTAATGTATTACTGAAACGTTGTATGTAAAAACAAATCTACATATAATACCCTCTCAACCTTTTGTTTTAACCATTCCACCCTAATTACAACTCCTCTATAATTAGCATACTGTCCCCTTAAAAGTATTGTGGGAGCTGAACACATTGCCCTCTGACCACTAGAGGTCACTATATCACAACGCAACATGTCATATTATCAGTCATTCCGTTCAGTGCGAGCTACTTATTTTTTTTAACACAAAACGGGTGATGTAGACGGGTTTTCTTACTCAGTTTCCACTCAACTCAGAGAGAAAAAAAGCCATTATCTTGATGAAATTAGCTAAATGAAATGACAGAGGAGCGAACGTTATGCGAATGAAGATGCAGGGACTCGCAGGAAGGGTGAAAATACCAGGTTTCATGACTTTGTGCTTGACCTTTTCGGAAAACGAGCTAATCCTGGGGTATAATAGACTCTGGCGCAGATATGGAAAACGGCTGCTCCGTTATCTGAGTTGCCGTGGAGACCATCAGAGAGCGCGAGCCCGGTGAAGATGCCGCTTTATTAAAAGGGGAGTTTGTATATATTGGAAAAAGGCGCTTTTTGTCATAAGTGTCACTCACATGCACAGCGTTCCCCTCTCGATTGTAAATGGAAACCTGTCTCTTTTCCATAAATAACAAAATTCACTTCGAGCACGGTTGAGCATAGAGATCCATTCTTGTGCGCAGAAGGGGCCTCGGCGCTCAGAGATCTGTAGCTACTGAGTCCTCTTCTCCAAACTAGAAATGATCACTTCAGCCTTCACATTAATGAAACGCCCAGTTATATGCCCAATTTAATAAAATAGTATAGAGTCTCTAAGCAGATGTAGCCTACTGAATTGGATCTGGATTGGCTTTCAAATTCAACAACAACAACAACATATAGCCTATAGGCTACGACAAAGACGGTTAGAAAGACTCTAGAACATACACTATCTTATTAAAATAACTGTTAAATGTGTAAAACATATGTTTTGTTAATTATAACAACATGTTTGTTTCCGTTTAACGCAATGATGTCTGTCATTTCAATTGTAGCCTGTTTGATGTAGGCTATTTTCAGATTTTCAACTTTTTTTTCATCAGAAAATCAATTACATTCACTTTGGCACCACTTTCAATTTACTTCGAAAATATTAAGGCAGTGGTTTTAGTTGATTGCAGTTTTCTGTGTCTTCTGTCAGCGTGGGGAAATTCAAAATAAATAATTCATTTATTTATTTTTTATTCTTCTCGTGCATTACGACGTCTGCACTTTCAGGACAAGCGTTTTAACGGAATTAACTTAACCAGCGCTGTTTTAAAGCCTAATGGACGGGCTGATATTCAGTTACAGGACACTAAACGGCAGCTCTACTCCTGTAGATAACTCTAGATCTACTGATGGGAGTAATTTCCACTGAAACCAAAATGATTTCTGACCAAAGGCCTAGAGATATATTAAAGGGCAAATAGCCTATTCCCATTTTTATTATTTTTATTGTCTTTAAGCGACTCCCATAAACAAATGTTACATTTTTTTGACATGCTCTTTATGCGATTGTATTTATATGTAAATGATTGTTAATTTAAATCTAACGAGAAGAATCCGCCTCTTATTGCTTTTTCGTAATTACTAATTTACACAGTAGGCTATTGCGCTGTAGCCAGGGCCAAGTGTTTTCAGCTTTCTGCCTTTCAATTAATTTATAGGACTATTGATTTTATTTCCCATAAGAAAGACGTGCAGTAAAGGCGGGTAACGATACTGCTGATATCCACCGGATAAAGAAGGCAAAACAAGTGTTTGGATGAAACGAGCTAATTTCACAACTAATTCAACACGTAACAGATCTAATGACAAGACTGAATAAATCACGCCGATACCTATAAACAGTAGCGCTACAATATGAATGATAATGGCTGCATTGATATGTTAAGCGTGTGTATCTCGGCCCGTCCAATAAACTCACTCAAAACCCCAGCTAATATCGGCCCGAACACGTTAAATGTGTAAATATTTCTCCTTCGGGTAGCCTATCTGTCTCTATCACCCCTGCGATCTTCCCCCTCAAATGATGCATTAGATGCATTGAATGTATTTGTTGTGGCGGTTTGAAAAGGCGACGATAATCTGGGGGAGAGAGATAAGAAACACCAATTTATTCAGCGCCACTTTGGACCCTGTTTCCAGCCTCGCTCGGTCCTGACACCTCCAGCGGTAAGCTGATAACGATTAGGCCATTTATTATCTTCACAAAGAACAAAGATTGCCTCACGCCGATGAAATATTACCCCCGCAATAATCGGAAGGAGAGGGCCCTGGCATCTGATGCATGCATATATAAATAATAACTTCAGAGCCCTTTAAAAAAAAAGCAATAAAAATTATGAGAATAAAATAATAAATTGGGGGAAATATTAAAAATAGAAACAAACCATAACAAATAATTTGATAAGAAAAAAGCAACAGCATATTTTTGTCAAAGTGTGGAATAAATGCGTTACATAAAAATGTCTGGCTTTGCCATTCACTATTTAGAATGAATAAAAAGGCATAAGAGCTTGTAAACTGTTTTTCGGGGTAAAATGAGTCGGATTCTCGAGCACACGTTGACGCAGTGAGAACTCCGCTGCGCCTTTGATGGACAACGTGAAATGGAAATGTCACCGTGTCTGCCACAGTGTGCTGCTGGAAAGGAGCAGGCGCGCTTAGCAGTCGCCTTTATTAGTCTAAAGTAGGATTTTTTTTTTAATGCGATGGAGATGCAAGCTCGAGACTGATAAGCGCTTATCATGCGTGAGCATCTTCTTCTGGTCAGATTGCAAAGCTCCTGTAAGCCCAGCACCTACTGCTCTTAACGCTTTAACATGACAAAAGATGCATTAATAAGATCTTTAATAAATCCGCACATACTAAATCCATAATTATTTACAATCAACAATATTTTTGTTTTGTAATAGCAACAACAACAACAACAACAACAATGTTAGAAATGATGTTTAGTTAATCGTGACGGAATAATGCTCTTAAATGATTTGTCTTTGTTTTCGACTTAAATGAACGAGAGATTTAGAAAGGCATTTAAGGTGTTAAAAGAACACTCTTAGCTCTTCCTTAAGCTACTCCTTTAATTTTTGATAAAGAGTTTACATCTCATGGTGCAATCGACACCTGTTTGTCTAGGCGCAAAATGGTTTCCTCCAACATTACGTGATTCGCCGTCAGCAACCAGAAATGTAAGAAACATTCAAGAAAGTATCAGGAATATTCTCTTGTCATAGAGAGAGAGAGAGAGAGAGAGAGAGAGAGAGAGAGAGAGCGAGGTGTCAGACACTACACCACGCCGTAAGTCACTGAAGAAAGATCCTCAGCGAAAGCATTCTGGAAAGACGCTTGACTGTCTGGAAAGGTTGGCATCGCCAGCTAGAGAGGACTGTGCCCAGAGCCTCAGCGAAGCGCAGAGCACAACGAATCACCGCTACTCTTCCTTCAAAGACGGTGCCACACGGAATTGGCCCCAGGACACATTTCTCTGCGAAATGTCAAGAGGAGAGAGCCTAATCATACACACTGGTAAGACGCGTTTTGCGTAGGCTATTATTCGACACAGCGAGCGTGAAGTCGAGTAAAACGAAGAGATTATTCACGCGTCTTAGCGAGGTATTCATAAAGAGAACTGTAAGTCCAAAATGGGCTAATTATGCTGTAGGACTGCGTATAAATCAAAATAATTATTGTCGTTTGATTGCAGTTTAAAATGTGTTATAATAAAACAAAAATAGCCTACAATAAAATGAATTTAGTATGGCTGAATAATAATAATAAATACATTAAATAACTTACATTAAATACAAAAATAAAAATTTTTGTTTTTAGGTCATATTGTTTTACTAAATCCGTTATTTGTACGACCGCAGGCATTTTGGGTTTTAATAGAAAAGACTAAAACGACAGATTGTTACACGACTTCATCTTCATATTTTTCATTTATTCACAAGTGCTAATAGTATTAATATGATATTATACTATTAGTAAAATTATTATTTACTCATTTTAATTTATATGTAACATACCCTAACAATGCCCATGTTTATCTTTGTAAACAAGCTCAAATACAATCCAAATGCAATTCCACTCATTTGCACCGCTATCCTATAATCCAACACATATTTATTAATGAAACGAATACAGTTTTACGACTTAATGCACGTGAAAAATGCAATATAGAACATTTCAGATTTAATCCATGCTGAAATTTGTGATTGTGAGGATATCATTTTGATATTCATCAAATCTAACCTTGGCAAAAAAAAATCGTAGCCTATGAAGTAGCATTGTCTGCCAATATTTCAAATGGGCGTAACGATAGTTTTTTTTTTTTTTGAATGATTACAATTGTGAAAGCGAATGTGATGTGTGAGTTGAGGAATTAGCTTTCTCTGGAATGCCCCAAGGACGCTTGCATTAGCCCACCTGTGCTGTTTATTTAAATCATTGACTCCAAGAGCTGTCAACCACAAAAGGAGGGCGGGCGCGCTGTCATCACCCTTCAGATTTATGACTGCCACAGGATCATTTTCCGACTAAACTAACGCTATCACTCAGAATAAGAACTTTACCCGTTAAAGCGGCACGTTAGAATAAACGCAGAGGCATCGTTTAATACTGCTAACGCATGAACAAATATGAGACTTTGCTGCAAAATAATGTGGATTGTTGGATGAAATGAAAAGAGGGTGAAACCCTTTGCTTTCAATCCCTGTTATCCATGCTTCAGCAGAGGACAGGAGGCTTGTGACTTTGCCTGTGCTTGTGTCTGCCCCCGAGTGCCCTGTCAAAATCTAATTACCCGTAAGTAAAGGACAATACCGCTTCAGCTGGTCTGTGTCATTCCCCCTATATCCCAGTGCCTGCTTATCTTCACAAACCCTTCTGCGCCGCTCTCTGCCCCCTCCTGCCCTCTTTTAACCCCACGGAGAATGATAAATGCGCGGTGAGGGAACGAACGGGCAAAGCCATTTCACGGCACCTGTTAATTAAGGGAATGATTGCCTCCATTTTGTTTCCAGCGCTCTCCGTTATTTTTGATGCAATTAATTTAAAGCGAATTAATGTGACATCAAAAACGTGATGTCATTGTCGTCGTCACAGTCACACATGGTGGACGACCCAACTTGTGTTACATAAGAAATAAAGTCTGAATCTGCACGCACACACACACACAGGTTTGTTTTTATGGTTTATGGGGACTCTCCATAGGCGTAATGGTTTTTATACTGTACACACCGTATTTTCTATTGCCCTACACCAACCCTACCCCTAAACCTACCCCTCACAGGAAACTTTCTGCATTTTTAGAATTTCAAAAAAACTCATTCTGAATTATTTATAAGCCTTTTGAATTACGGGGACACTGAAAATGTCCTCATAAATCACCTTCTCGTTGTAATACCTATATCATACCCATGTTATTATGCAAATTTGTGTCCTCATAAACCACATAAACACACACACACACGTTTAAAGAAGGGTGAGTTAGAGTCCTCAGCCGGGGGTAACAACTCAGTATCTTTTGTTTTAACATTGAGAGCAACTGGATTACCACATGTATTTCGTTCAGGTGTTCTCTAAAGAATATTTAGCCTCAGGTGAGTTAAACCAAGAGTCGTTATCAGTGCTAAAACTGGTTGCGATGGCATGGCTAGAGCTAGCTAGAAAAACACACAATAAATGCCTCATTTGCGCAACTAAAAAGGTGGTAGCCTACTGAACACCTGAGACGGCATGTAGACCACTTAAATATACATTGCTGCACAGAAATGAACATAATTGACAATTCATAATTGATAATAAAAATATAACATTCTAATATATTTCAAATATTTTATTTTATTTATTTATTTTGCACTTTAATAGCCTGCTAATGGCTGAGGAGTGTCACACCTACGGCTTTTATATGCCACTGCGTTTTACATAACATTTGGAGCAGCCTCAAGTCGCTTTTGTAAAGAGTCTTTATAGGCTATTATTTTTGATTATGCAGTAGCACAGCACTCAGTCTGTGATAAAGCAGCTATGACAAAGAGGCCATTTTAGACGCTTTACGTTTATATCAACTTCCATTCATGTCTGCATAATCTGGTATTGCACCTTTTGAATGTAAGACTGTGTGTAAAATGGATCATTACATTGCAAAACTATGCATCATATTATCCTGTACATTCTAATTTGTTGGCTTCGGGCTGCCAGGGTTTTTTGTGCTGTGTAGGGCCTCTGGCCAGAATCCAGTGTGTTAAAAAGGGATTTAAGCATCTGATATTGAAGTTCTGTTCAAGTGCTCAGTGCTGCATTGGTGCCTAAATTGATTATAAAACTCACAGATATTTTTGTATTATTTTTTTTTTCTTTTTGATGCAATTGAAAACACACAATGCCTAACAAGTCTTCAATGCTGAGTGCGTTACATTCTAATTTTAGATAGCTTTGGAAAAGTATTTTATAGCCCATCTATATTTTCTTATCATCCTTTACCGAGATACTGTGACGTCAAGTCACGGCGTCAGAGTGGCGGCCGGTAGGGGCTCTGAGCTCGCGCTCCAATTATTGCCTGTCAATCATTGTTGCTTCAGAAGCGAGCACACAGACTAAAACTCCTGCTTTAAATAATAATAATAATAATAATAAGTTATTATTATGCGATAGACACATCACAGTTATTTCGAAGGATGTTAAATTGTACAAAATGAGTTAAAACGCAATTTCTCACCTGAAAACTGTTCTTGGTGTAAACTCTGGTGTAAAAGTGTTACTCCATTAAAAAAAGCAAAATGACCAAAACAGTGCCTTTCTCGAAAGAGTGATGAACGAGCTGGAGCACCCTGGTAGACAAGTTTATCTTGTGTTCTCTTTGATTGATCCAACCAGACAAGCTAAATGAATAATTAATATACACAAAGCGTTGCTACAAGCAGTTTGAGGCCACAGAGCTTCCAAAGGTGAGAAGCAGCTATCCAAAGGAGCACGTTTCTATATCCTCAGTAGGCTGTATTACATGCGATTCGTTTAGAAACAGTCATAATAGGCCTAAATGTTTATTTGAATTTGAGTTTCAGCTGCATGAAACCCCAACAAATTTAAAACGCGTGGAATAGGAAAAATAACCTTTAGTGCTAAAACTGGTTGCGATGGCATGGCTAGAGCTAGCTAGAAAAACACACAATAAATGCCTCATTTGCGCAACTAAAAAGGTGGTAGCCTACTGAACACCTGAGACGGCATGTAGACCACTTAAATATACATTGCTGCACAGAAATGAACATAATTGACAATTCATAATTGATAATAAAAATATAACATTCTAATATATTTCAAATATTTTATTTTATTTATTTATTTTGCACTTTAATAGCCTGCTAATGGCTGAGGAGTGTCACACCTACGGCTTTTATATGCCACTGCGTTTTACATAACATTTGGAGCAGCCTCAAGTCGCTTTTGTAAAGAGTCTTTATAGGCTATTATTTTTGATTATGCAGTAGCACAGCACTCAGTCTGTGATAAAGCAGCTATGACAAAGAGGCCATTTTAGACGCTTTACGTTTATATCAACTTCCATTCATGTCTGCATAATCTGGTATTGCACCTTTTGAATGTAAGACTGTGTGTAAAATGGATCATTACATTGCAAAACTATGCATCATATTATCCTGTACATTCTAATTTGTTGGCTTCGGGCTGCCAGGGTTTTTTGTGCTGTGTAGGGCCTCTGGCCAGAATCCAGTGTGTTAAAAAGGGATTTAAGCATCTGATATTGAAGTTCTGTTCAAGTGCTCAGTGCTGCATTGGTGTCTAAATTGATTATAAAACTCACAGATTTTTTTGTATTATTATTATTATTTTTTTGTTGATGCAATTGAAAACACACAATGCCTAACAAGTCTTCAATGCTGAGTGCGTTACATTCTAATTTTAGATAGCTTTGGAAAAGTATTTTATAGCCCATCTATATTTTCTTATCATCCTTTACCGAGATACTGTGACGTCAAGTCACGGCGTCAGAGTGGCGGCCGGTAGGGGCTCTGAGCTCGCGCTCCAATTATTGCCTGTCAATCATTGTTGCTTCAGAAGCGAGCACACAGACTAAAACTCCTGCTTTAAATAATAATAATAATAATAAGTTATGCGATAGACACACCACAGTTATTTCGAAGGATGTTAAATTGTACAAAATGAGTTAAAACGCAATTTCTCACCTGAAAACTGTTCTTGGTGTAAACTCTGGTGTAAAAGTGTTACTCCATTAAAAAAAAGCAAAATGACCAAAACAGTGCCTTTCTCGAAAGAGTGATGAACGAGCTGGAGCACCCTGGTAGACAAGTTTATCTTGTGTTCTCTTTGATTGATCCAACCAGACAAGCTAAATGAATAATTAATATACACAAAGCGTTGCTACAAGCAGTTTGAGGCCACAGAGCTTCCAAAGGTGAGAAGCAGCTATCCAAAGGAGCACGTTTCTATATCCTCAGTAGGCTGTATTACATGCGATTCGTTTAGAAACAGTCATAATAGGCCTAAATGTTTATTTGAATTTGAGTTTCAGCTGCATGAAACCCCAACAAATTTAAAACGCGTGGAATAGGAAAAATAACCTTTTTTGACTTAATGGCATAGACAGGCAAATGTAACGTTGAGAGGTGAAAGCTATAAACTCTAAATGCAAATGAAGTCTTCAGCTGACTAACCTGCATCCACAGCTTATCTAAACGCTTATCAAGCTAATTGGCGACGTTCTGTCTTTCTGCCTGCGGTGGGCGAGCCTGCAGCTTGTTTTGCCACGAGATAATTGTAAGCAAGAATCAACGAAGCTGCCCTAATGGCCACCAATTGGCTCTATTTGGACCTGCCCATGCGACCTGTCGGCACCACCGAGAGACGGGCCCGCTATTAATATGTAAAGTGACGTTTGATCGCTTGAAACAGCATACAAAGACAGTGTTTTCACAAGAAGAATGTGGTGACAACTAATTTAAAACAATTAGACGCGCAAGAACAATAGCCCCCAATTTAGAGACCATAAAACACTCCTCCCCAATTAATGCCTGAGGTGCCAGGACTTGTGTTTGTTTGTATTAGGCATATATTGCATGTGACACTTCAATGATACAGGTTTTGTTTGTTTTAAGCAAATGTTAATGGTCCTAATCCATAAACAAAAGTTTATGATAACTGCAATATAAATCCTTTTATTTATCAATTGAGAAAATTAAAGTCATTGCTGGTTGGCACTATCTGTATAAATAAAAGTAGGCCTAGGCTTAGTCTACCATATGCCGGTTAATATTATTTTTCAGTTGCAAATATAATTATTTTAAATCTTTTTGTCTGGATAAACGTTCTGATGAAGTAATTGTTGAAGACATAATTTCAGGTCAGGTCAGGTCTGCTCTCTAAGTCTTTAAGTAAACAAGACAACATATTCACACATCACCAATGTGAAAAAGGCAAAAAGATCTCAATAAATTGCTCCGCTGAATGATGAGTCTCTCAGCTCTCTGAATGTGGAGCACTAGGCCGAGAGTCGCCGTGGCAGTTTGGAAAGCGTGATGTCCGAGCCAATGGCAGTCATCGCGATCTGCTATTGGTTAACAGAGCCATCACTGCCAGCCCGTGACCCGCCCATGTTCGTAAGATATGGAATCTACTGGCGCCAGGTCCGACAGTACACAGGCACGATTCATTAATGAGACTTCTCTCCGCGTCGGACAGCCGCGGAGTATTTTTTAGAGAGAGTTTAACAATTGGGCTGTGGACAATTTAAACCAGTGGCGAGTTACGAATGTCAGCAGACATCTTGAGGATTAACGTTCTTTGTACGTGAATAACACGGGAAAAATAAACGGAGGATTGCAGTGCTGAAATACTTTGCGCCGTGAGTACTTTTCGATAGTTCTTTACAATTGCTTACGCTTGAGCCTGTAATGCATCGACTTAGTTTTACAGGTTGCAACCCATATTTCGATAAAGTTCATATATATTGAACTAAAAGGGTGAATCATCAGCCGCGGTGTTGTGCGTGTTGCATAATTGATATTTAAGTTGTATTTGATCTCAATGTCAAGTTTGTATCGTTCGAGTACGGAGTCAACAGGTGAGAAGTGAACATTAGACATTTTGTTCTTTGAAACAAACTAGTGTTTTGGCAAAAATAGCGGAGGAAATAGACATTTTGCTGGTAATTTTCATTTCGGCTCGAGCTTTATGTTCGGTTCTTTCTTGTATTTCTCAGCTCGTCTCACGGGAAGTCAGGTCTGCCGACCACACCTCATACATAGTCCCGGTATTCCTTGGCTGGACAGCGGCAAGGCAGCGCTCTCCGCCGCCCACCACAACGCCTGGGCGGTCAGTCACTTCAGCAAGCCTGGCCTGCACCCCGCCAGCGCCGGTTACCCGTGCAGCAGCAGCTCCAGCACCGCTCCCGTCTCCTCCCTCACATCCGCAACCCACTCCAGTCCACATCCCCTCTACAATTTCCCCCCAACCCCACCGAAAGACGTCTCACCGGACCCCGGCCCTTCTTCTCCGACCTCCACCACTGCAAGAATGGATGAAAAGGAGTCCATCAAGTACCAAGTGTCCATCGCTGATGGGATGAAAATGGAGGGATGTAGTCCTCTTCGGGGAAGCCTGGCTATGAGCGCCCAAACACCGTCCACGCAATATCCCATCCCAACCTACCCAACATACTCTCTTCCCGCGCCACACGAGTACGGCGGCGGTCTGTTTCATCCTGGTACCCTCCTCAGTGGATCCGCTTCAAGCTTCACACCTAAATGCAAAAGCAAGACGCGGTCGTGCTCAGGTGAGTTTCATTAGCTCTGACATTAGCTCTTCATTAGCTCTTCGTGAAGTGAAGAGTAGCCTAGATAGGCGTTTAGAGAAACATTGGCCTAGGGAGCATTTTAAAAAGCATTTTTACATCAATTGTCGAAATGTAACATTAATAAAGAACAATAATATATGTGTAGGATTCCGTGTTAATTAAAAAAAATAAAATAAATGTAGCCAAATACAAGGCGTCCTGAAAAATGTACTGGCCTAGGAATATCCATTTTCCATTATCATAGTTTTTCTCAAGATATTTTTTTTTCTCAGACACGTTTTGGATCTATATGGAGTTTACTTTTTTTGTCTAATTAGATGAATCCTGGATTCCATTTTAGGAATCTCCCTCGAGGCAACTACACCGCAATTTTTGAATTATGACAAGCACAAGTTTCAGCAGCTCTTAAAAAAATGCCACACCAAAATACATCACAATTCGAAGGTGTCACTCCCAAGACATAAAAAGTGGTTATCGTGCATAAACTGCGAACCAAAGACAACTGTGTAAACACTCTAAACACTATCGATATTTTTAACTTGAACTTATAATCGATATTTTTTAATCAATAAAGTAAAAAAAAAAAGTCTAACATTATGATAAAATATTGCAATGGATCCAGTCAACGAATGATTATGAGAACAAATCCCAGTCTATGCAATAAAGCCTATCAAAGGTTTTGTGATGAAAATGGTTTGCATAAAATGACAAATAAAACAAAATGAAAAGTGGAAAATTGAGCTTTCGCAGAACTTTTGGCTTTAGTGATTTAAAAACACACATACCTCCATATTCACAAAAATTCTTCTTCTTCTTTTTTTTTTTGGTTAGGCCTGAATAATGATTTTATTTGGCGGGCTGCGTGTTGCCTCACGCTGTGTTTTCCTTAAAATGTAGCCCTTATTGCACTTAAAACGTTTAGGAGTCACGACGCGCTGGCTCCAGTCACATCCTGTATACCTTCAGCTGAACAAATCACGACATACTCCCCCCTCCGCCCTCCCACGACCCCAATACTAACAAAACCCAACCCCGGCGGGACAGGCCTACATGGGCGAAAGGACCCTGCTGTTTGTGTGCTTACATTTAAAATGCACGACCTCGGCCTGATGCACTGCTAACGAAGACCTTTATTTTGATCTATTATTTAAAACACTTTTCATTACAGTTACATTACTCATATTACTTATGTGTAATTATTATTATATGACATTAAAAATAATGTGCAAATACAAGTTGCTTCATAAATCAATTAATAGGAAATATTGTGTTTTTTATTATTAACCTCAGAAAAATGCAAAACATGCCCTTATCATTGTTTTAACATTTTATGTAGGCTATTTATTTATTTAGCCAACCTATGATATGGAAAATATCTTGTTCTGAAAATATTGTTAGGATTGAGTGTGCAGTGGTGAATGGAACCTTCGTAGTAAATTGTTTTTGATAATTCTTTAGCTGAAGAGATTCAATGTAAACAATCAAATCAGTCCTACATGATTGAGCACTGACAGAAAAAAAAGTTAATTTATTTAAAAATTAACAAGATATGGATGGAAAATATGCATTAGTGAACCTCCTCTAATTACTCACCCTATTTGCAGGCCCGTTTTCACCTAACACTCCCAAGCACCAAGTTTCAGTAGGCTACATTTAAAATGCGAGTGATAGGCTACTTCTAACCATGTCAAGCCTAAAGAGAAAATGGAATGAAAATGACTGACTTACATCACATACACTTCAAAAGAGCCTCCATTGTCCGGGTGGATTCTTTTCTCTGGTCAGGGTGGGACAGCGACTATCTCACATTATAATGTGAATAATTGAGAGGTGCTCAGGGGAGTGAGGAGGAAGAGCATATGAATTAAAGCACACGGCCCTTTCCAGCAGGTTAGGGTGCTTTACTGTGATATGACACCTGAGAATAGGACAAGCCGGGACAGCTGGCTGATAAACGGGGATGGGGATGTATGCCATAGAATTAACTCACATTTTAGTCACTTTCTTGTCTTGAAAATATTGTAGCTGCAAAAAGAGACTGCTATTTGGTGTTCCTTTTGTAGCAGACAAATTAAAAGATTGGTCTGTAGGTAATTTAAGAGCAGAACCTGGATGTACTGCTCATTTTTCACATAGTCACGCAGTGACAAAAATGTTATTTCATCCACAAACACATGCACGCTCACAAATTCCGATATCAATTATGTAATACATCCAGCTCAGATGAGAGATTCCAGTGTGGATGTCATGTTAGATATTGTCTAATTAACTTGGGAGTTGTTTTTCTTTGCCCAGACCGTGCCTTTGCATGACCCTGTGTTCCTGTATTGTAGATGGAGTGTGAAGCTCTTAATTATATAAATTTCCCTTTGCTTTTCCTCCACTTGAATTCTGCACAGAGGGGCGTGAATGTGTGAACTGTGGAGCCACCTCCACCCCGCTGTGGCGGCGGGACGGAACGGGCCACTACCTCTGCAACGCATGCGGCCTGTACCACAAGATGAACGGCCAGAACCGACCCCTTATCAAGCCAAAGCGCAGACTGGTGAGTCGATGAGCCCTCCAGAATTCTTTCAGTTCCCCACACACATGAGAAAGAGGGCTAAATAGGAGCACTGAGCAGAAAGCCTGAGCACAATTCCAGGAAAGTTATATTTTCCCTATTATCTTCCTGGAATTGTTTGTCGCCCTCACCCCCTGGTGATCCCCTACTCTGCCTGTTACAATACTGCTACTATTGCCATTGTTCCCGCTATCATTATTGCTTCTAGTTCTGATACTGTCACTGATACCAATGCCCATGCCGGTACAATTATCACCAATCCGCATTGAGAGAAACCTGTTGCCGCACTATTGTCTGAGTGCATCTGTTTAGTTTGATCTACTTTTTCTGGGGGTGTTTAGAAAGCCACATGCCATTGGTTTTGTTTTGTGTGGCTGGCTTATAATTCTGGTTCCATTTTAGAATCGCTGCCAGCATGATTATCTCGTTTAATCTTGATGAGATGTTTAAAAGCAGATTTTTTGTTTGATTTATCTTAATGGCTCTTTGCATTGAGATGATTGATAAAAAGCAAACCTAAAGTTTCAAGATTATGTTGCTGTTTTCTTGAGAAATCATTAAGATGTGTGAAAAGTCAAACTTGATTAAGCTTTGGTTATTAATCTCCTTTTTTCTGTAGTTCATGGACAGCTTGTAAAAGAAGACTCCTCTATGCTTTTATTTAAATATAAATCATATCTTGTTGGAATGAAACACCTGGACAGGATGACAGTTTGTTCAGCATCGGGATTCTATGAAAACAGATGACTTTTCAAAGAATATAATCTATGGCTACGTTTTTTTTTCTATTCACATAATCTTATTTTATCCTTTAGCGGATGAAACTCTATATCTCTACCTCTGTCTCTTTACTCTGTTATTGAGTCATTTTTGCAGTCTTTCAAAGCATGATGTAATATTATTATAGAGATTCATTTTGGAGACACAACAAGCAGTTTAATTGAATGAGACCGTCTTTTTCTATCAGCCATATGTCATAATTTAATTTTCACTTGGCTAAGTGACCATCAGAGTGTAAATACAAGCGTCTCAGTGGGAATCTTATTTCCAGTGTTGTAAAAGAGACACTTAGTGCATAGCAGGAGAACCATGAGCTTTGTACTGAATTACAAATAGTGACATATTCAAAGCGGAATTAAATTGTGAATTTTAAGACTACAATTTCTTATTTTGATGATCGTTATTATTTTTAGTAGTGGTAGGTGTAACATAGCTGAGTTTTTTCCTCTTTAGTTTCTTTCTGTCTTTCTCTAGCCTATATGTTCTCATGGTGAAAAAAGGCCACAGGGTTTTCCATGGAGTCAGTGTGCTGGCCCATGCTTTTACGTTTTGGGCTGAAGTGTTTTCAGCGCGCTGTTCAAAGGCCATCCAGTTGTTTCCTATCCGGATATCTGCCCGGGCCCGATAAGGAAGCCAGGCTCCCGGGTGTTTCCGTCTTCAACAAACCCGGCTGAATTTTCTCTGGCCCCGGCAGGCCCGAATGACATCTACTGTAAAGCGATTATCAGAGCACTATGTGTGAAGGGGCTGGGGCAGGGATTGGAAAATAAATGGATTTATACTCTTTTGCTCTCTTGTTTGTCATGCTCGACTGGCACTGCGTTGAAGTATCGGAATGTGTGTGTTTTTCTTGTCGTCGGCGTTTTGTTTAAATGGATTCATAGCGTCGTTTTTTTATTCAGATCCTCTTTTTACAAAAGCTCAGTAGAAATTATGTAAATCGTTAACGAACACAAACTGCAAATGCTATATGTGTTGGACACCGAACCTCACTGAAGACCCACGCTCGCTCGCATCCCCTCCACTGGGGCTTTGCGTTAGCTCCTCCATACTGAAAATCTCCACGCACCCCCCTCCCCTCCCGTCAAGAAATCTTCCACAGGTGAGGGACTCGAAGGGGTTCGTTCCTGCTTGGACACTGCCGAGGAAGGTGTCATCTCATCAACAACCACGTCAGCTTGTACAGAGGACGGTTTGCGTGTTTAAGAAGCACCTCTCCCTTCTAGACACTGAGGACTTTCACAGACAGAGCAGAGGGAGTGAGAGCTATCTTTGCTTTTAGCTTTTCGTTACGTTTTACTGAGTCACTTTGGTACTGTCCTGAAAGAAAGGACGTGTCTTTGCAGATTCACTGTGTGGCAGTTCCTTCTCAGAAACTGTCTAGTTAAGGACTCGCTCTGACTCTTTGCGTACATGACGAGTCAAAGAAAGAGAGACAGAAAGAGAGAAAACCACTAAGTTTATCCCCCCTAACATGCTGGAATACACCCCCCTATGGACTCTATGGATACGACATACAAGCAAAGAAATGTTTATAAAGGTTAATTGTTATTATCGTTATTGTTATTATGATAATTTATTTTCACTCTTTATCTCTTATTTCGCTTTCCTCAGAACACATTGTTATATAATAAATATTATTTGATTGTTATTGATAAAAAAAAAAAAACACTGACCTATCCTAGCCAAGGTGATGTTGCTGAGCTGTAAGTTTTTATCATTTTCCATTACACAATTAAAGGAAATAAAGTTTTAATACTTCATCCCTTCCCTGAGTTCTTCCTTGCTAACGTTATGTGAAAGCAAAGTACAGTCAGTCTTCTCAAACGGAGACGTTTCTGCATCTACAGGCTGGTTTGATCATTTACGTTTCCGATTCCAGGGCATCGTATTTCCAACCAGTTACAGCAGTTTAACATGAGAAACGCACACAAATGCCAAAACATGCACAAGGCCAAACACAAAAACACCCAAGCGCTCGGATACGCTGCTGTTCCATATACTAAGTGTCAGAGGGAATTTCACCTAGGCATCGCTGAGCTCTAGAAGGTAAGCGATATCAGATGCACAAGCTAAGTGCTTGAACTGCAGTCCGTCTGGGGAAGAAGGAGACCTCTGTGGCATATAAGCCCCCCGGGGTGCTTCGGTTTGACCCAGACAACAGTCTCCAAACATTGGGAGGAATGGGGGGTTCCAATCATATGCAAATGGGAAGAGCCATACTGTACATAATGCTTTTAGATGGACGAATTTATTGTCCCTGTGTCCTCCTTTTCATCTGACCTACTCAACCCCCTTGCTTTTGGCTTGTCTTTCTGGAGCCAAAGGAAAAGTAAGCAAAAGGACAGCAAGTTTTTTTGGTGGGAGAGAGAGAAATTGAGACAAAAAAAGAGAGAGAGAGAGAGAGAGAGAGAGGGAGAAGAGGAAGGAAAGGCAATCAGTCCAGTCCATGAACAAACACGTGGGGGGCAGTTTGGAGCCTTCTCCCACAGATGTGCTTGCAGCTGAGGCTTGCAGGAAACAGCTCTTAACCCGGTCTCATTTTCAAGCTATTTAACCCAGTGCGGTGACTGAGGAAACCATCAGCCCAGCCAACAGTTAATGAGAGAGACCCAACAACAGCACAGACCATGCTGAGGTGCCGACTCTTGCACAAGTGCAGATATGCCCATCCCCCATCCAAATGATCACACACCCCTCTATTCTATTCTATTCTATTCTATTCTATTCTCTCAGTCATTAGGTGTCAGTCTATTAGTGTCCTGATTAATCTTCAGTGTTTTCTGAAAGCCAGGGCCAGTTCAATCAAAAATAAAAATTCTGTCATCATTTACTCATCAAGTTGTTCCAAACAAATAAGATTTCAATACACAAATTAAGCCATTTAAAAAAAATGAAACCAATGGATATCTGTCCCTCCATTGAAGGTTAATTCCACCGAAATGTTAATGCTTCAAAAAGTTCATAAAAGTTCACCCATATAAGTTGAGAGCGTTAAACATAATCTTCAAAAGAGGCACAATTGCTGTATATGACGAACATATTAAATTTTTATTCCCATACAAACATTTATCAGTACACATGCATAGAGCACATCAAATATGGTAAACATAACCTCAACCGTACTTGCTTGACGCATGAGAAAAAAGCTCACTTGTTTTTGCGCATCAAACAAACACATTTGAGCTTCAGTTTAACAAATTTGTGAAAATGATTCCCGTTGAACTTGTGAAACACAAGTACAAACATGTATTTGTGATTTATATATAATAAGAATGTGTCAAGTGTTTTTTTTATAGAAAGCATGTGGTCCAAAACAACCCTGGTTTTCAAAATCTGAAATATAACTACAGAAATTTCAATGTGGACTCAAACATTTCTCATCAATTATCAATTATTTTAAAGACCAAATTATCTGAGCTGTCACTTCTTTAATTACACATCACTTTTATAGCTCCATATTATGGAGCTATAAAAGTAATGTGTAATTAAAGAAGTGACAGCTACTGTATGTCAACAACTGCCCAATTTGTTTCTATTTTTATTGCTCATTAGTAATTTATGCAAAACATCTCAGAAAGTCAATACTTAGATGGAAAATAACACGACATGCTTTCAAAAAAAAAAGAGAGACTTAAAATACTAATTAAAAATGACAAATTTTCATCATCTAGAAACCTGGCAAGATATATTCAAAAAAGTGAGCAGATAATCTCATAAATCCTTCATAAAGTCCACAATATTCTGCCTCACCGATAAAAAAACCTGTGTTTGTAGTAATAAACTGTTCAACTGCATTCCTGCTGTGTGTTTGCCAGTTATAGATGCCACTGGGCTTTTCTGTTTGTGTGTGTGTGTGGAGGTATTTGTGTGAGTGTGTGTGTGTTGTTCTCTTTGGCCAGGCTCCCAGAGCATGAAACATCCAACGGACTCAAACAGGGCACTCCTGAGGGAACTAGCTGTCTTCCCCAAAATAATAATGGGATCGGGCCACGTCAGAGAGACGGGAGAAGGAAAAAGAGAAGCTTTATTCAGTGTAGAGGCTGAGGCACCGTGACATGCTCGCGTGGTTCCACGTGTGTCCTTGTCCTCTCCGTCCTCACATGTGTGTTTTCATATAACTGGTCTCTTCTTACATATACAGTATGTGTGTTTGGCCATGTTCAGAGTGGAGTACTAGCTTACTACTGAACAAATACTGTACTGTATAGACTGTACACTGACTACTATTTTTCAAAAATAGTACAGTTGCATGTGGGTCTATGAAGTATAATATTATCCATGATAAAGAATATAATCTAGTTAAAAACATGTGCTAATGTACTCTTTGTATTCATGTTGGTTTCATATGGTACATAACCACTGATAGGCTGTAATGCAGTTTTATTAAAAAATTATTATTTTTATGTCGCACAAATACACATTTTTAATACAGATATTAAAACATTTTCATAAAAGAATGTGTATTAAAGTCAATGCATGAGTGAACTGACAAAACAACAACAACAACAACA
>NW_015506255.1:0-22568 GCF_001515645.1 Sinocyclocheilus grahami | reverse complement strand
CCCCCCCAGGGTAAACAGAACAGAACCAACATAAATGTATTGCAGATATCGTTAAAGTTCAATAATGTTATGCACACATTTTAGAATCAGTCTCAAAGGAGAATCAAAAGGCTGAATCCTGACTGACAGAGGAGGAGCTGGGGATGGAGGAGGGTAATTAGCTATTGAGCGATGCGAAAACTGCTGATAATACTGAGGGACCTTATATATGAATGCTTAGATAGGTGTCGTATTCCCATAGGTTGATGGGGATCAGCTGAGGGTCAGCTGATGCGAGCTTGACTAACGTGACCTGCCAGAACTAACGCTATGCTAGATTTTTACAACTATTTTACGTTTTGACAAATTGCAATCAAATTTATATGAATTTGCCCTACTACCAACTGAGGGTTAGGTTTAGTTCAATTGATCTTCATACTTATTTTATTTATTTATATTTTGACATTGTATATCATCCAAGTTTTATACAAATTCATACTTTTTCTCATTGGATCGGGTTGGAGCATCTCATCACTGACCCACATACTAAGAGTGGCACCCAGTAATCATCCGGCATTTTAATTTTGCTTTTAATCTTGTAATTTTGTTAACTTTTGACAGTTAAATGTCATCACACCATCGTCATTCATCACATTGTCGAGGACAGTGGCATTTACTTTGAGTTATACTGCAAATATAATACATCACACAAGTAAGGCATATAGAAAGCCTCCCTAGTGTGTTCTGAAAATGTATAGCAAAAATAGTTATGCTAGTGTGCTAACATGCTATTCTGAACATATCCTCTTACTGCATTCGTATATGTAACAGAGGCCAGCTATAGTAAGTGCTGTGAGGGTAAACTTTAGTGTCTTTAGCGTCCTTGTTATAAGCGATGCCATAGAAGAACCATTTTTGGTTCCACAAAGAACCATTCAGTCAAAGGTTCTTTAAAAAAACATCTCTTTCTTACCTTTTTATAATCTGAAGAACCATTTTTCACCACAAAGAACCTTTTGTCGAACAGAAAGGTTCTTCAGATGTTAAAGGTTCTTTATAGAACCATTTAGACAAAAAGGTTCTTCTATGGCATCGTGAAGCACCTTTATTTTTAAGAGTGTAGTAGGCGAAAAACAATATTCATAAAACAGTAGGTGAACCCAGCTAGCTTCCTACTTCCAGCGAGATCCTAAAATGTGCATTTAATGGCCCTTTACTATCCCATGAGGCTACGGGAGAGGATTTGTGAATGGTAGCGAAGAGACGCAACTGATGCTGTGCATCACATGACCGTGACAACATGACGGATGTAGTACTTCTGAATTATATTAATTCTGCACACATTCATACTATATAGAACACTTTTTAACGGTCACAAAGTAATGACTTATTCAGAAGAAGTAGCTATTAGAAAGTATGCAGACAGCGTTTTTGAATACAAATGGCTGCATTGCATCATGGGACGATAAATCATAAGATTAACGTGTCACATGGAGGCAAGGTAAGATCTATGTCCGCGAATAGTATTCTACAATAACAACAATATTTTACTTCTAAATTAAGATGCCTAAATTATGACTAAAAAGGCGGCGGATCTTTTAACGGCACGATTATATAGTATGGCGGAATGAAAGCATGGAGACTTATGACTAAGGCTTCAGAAACAGCATGGTGGCCTCTCGTCTCCGAGTCATGAGAGCTTTATGAGCTACAATCAAGACGAGTCTCCTCTTCTTTTCATCCTCTCATCCTTCCCTTCTCCTGCCCTCCCTCACTCCCTTCATGTATTTGTTTATGTATTAAATTGAATTAAAGGAACCAAAAGGTGGCGGGGGCCGTGCGTACACAGACTCAAGTTATGGAGCTAAAGATGAAAGCGTAAAGAAGCGAGGAGAGCGGTTCAACCGCAGGTCTCTAGCAATTCACGGGGTCAGACGCTTGACCTCATACAAACATGCTTCAACTAAACACGCCGTGCCCTCCCTTTCTCTTTTATTCTTTCTCATTTTCTCCGTCTCTCTTTTTTGGTCACTATTTCTGCACCCCGCCAAGGAAATAAGGAGTCTTATCCTACGAGGAGAGAAAGGAACTTTGCTCATTCCTAAGGCACTTTCTTTGTCTCCAGAAAAAAACGTTTTTTTCTGTGTCTGTGGTTTAGAATCAAATGTTTTCTACAACGCCTGTCCTTGTTCTGCGAGCGCTCATGTGACGACACCAAGCATATTTGCTTTAGATTTAAACAATTTTACTAGATTTAACCAAATTTAAAAACACAAACATTGAATTGACCCCTGCCTCCACTGCGTTTTATTACAGATAGACACTAGAGATAGACAGAAAGCGAAAGGACAACCTTTTCACTCTTGGGTTCTCTGCTGGAACCACTGCAAAGGTCACAAGTCTTTTTCGGATGATGGTGGGGCATCCCAGATCACACACTCACACACTCACCTACACAAAGACACATGCACGCAAATCACACATTGCATTAGTTGCAGTAGGTATTATTAGCTGAACTTCCTCTTTCAGGTCTGACATAAATTCATAGAAATATGGTCCCTTGGTAATGAAATGCTAAGCAAGGGGTGGAGTAACGGTAACTATGTTCAATAGCCTGAGAAAAGTAAGTAGGAGGGTACGGTGGTTACAGCATGTGTTCTTCCATTGTTTCTCCCCCAAGAGACACATTCATAAACACACATACACTTAAAAATACATACACCGGGGTCCAAAAGTCTGAGACCACAAATCTGGGATTCAAATTATTCAAATTTGTATTATTTCACTGTTTCTAATCACATAAGCAATTTTCCTTTGATAAGACATCTCCTTTGATGGTCTGATGTTTTTGGGTCATCTAGAGAACATGATCGTCAGGTTTTACAAAAACTTCTGGAGTTTAGAGCTCAGCTTGAGTGCTGCTGTCATTAAAGTTGTGATGTATTGGAACTATAATGTGATCTTGATCAACTTGATTAACTTGATTTTCATAGTCCTCTTTAAGCATATCTGTAAGTATCTTTGAAACTACATGTGAACTAACTCTTATTTCACGAGTTCGCCTGCCCATCCAGTCCTGATGGTATATAGCAAACAAATTTGGTTTGCTGTCCTCAAGCGGAGGCCCATTGTGGTACTACATAGAAGGAGAATAACAGAACTAGAGGAGGAGATGGGAAGGTGGAGGGATGTCGGAAGAATTATCGCTGAGACGGCACAATGACTGCTGCTGATATAGGCTTGTAATGACTCTGTGTCAGCTAACTCTCAGTTGAGCATTAGTAGACTGTTAGGTTAGGGTTAGGGTCAGAGGCGGACAGTAACTAAGTACATTTACTTGAGTATTGTACTTAAGTACACTTTTTGAGTATCTGCACTTTACTTGAGAATGAGTTTTTGTGGGAACTTATGACTTTAACTTCACAACATTTGAAAGACAATTATTGTAATTCTCACTCCACTACATTTCTATCAAGATCCTCAAAGTAGAAAAGTCGTTAGCAGCTTTGAAAGTCAGTTGGGTTTTTTCTCAGACAGTTTATCAGTCCCCCCCAGGGTAAACAGAACAGAACCAACATAAATGTATTGCAGATATCGTTAAAGTTCAATAATGTTATGCACACATTTTAGAATCAGTCTCAAAGGAGAATCAAAAGGCTGAATCCTGACTGACAGAGGAGGAGCTGGGGATGGAGGAGGGTAATTAGCTATTGAGCGATGCGAAAACTGCTGATAATACTGAGGGACCTTATATATGAATGCTTAGATAGGTGTCGTATTCCCATAGGTTGATGGGGATCAGCTGAGGGTCAGCTGATGCGAGCTTGACTAACGTGACCTGCCAGAACTAACGCTATGCTAGATTTTTACAACTATTTTACGTTTTGACAAATTGCAATCAAATTTATATGAATTTGCCCTACTACCAACTGAGGGTTAGGTTTAGTTCAATTGATCTTCATACTTATTTTATTTATTTATATTTTGACATTGTATATCATCCAAGTTTTATACAAATTCATACTTTTTCTCATTGGATCGGGTTGGAGCATCTCATCACTGACCCACATACTAAGAGTGGCACCCAGTAATCATCCGGCATTTTAATTTTGCTTTTAATCTTGTAATTTTGTTAACTTTTGACAGTTAAATGTCATCACACCATCGTCATTCATCACATTGTCGAGGACAGTGGCATTTACTTTGAGTTATACTGCAAATATAATACATCACACAAGTAAGGCATATAGAAAGCCTCCCTAGTGTGTTCTGAAAATGTATAGCAAAAATAGTTATGCTAGTGTGCTAACATGCTATTCTGAACATATCCTCTTACTGCATTCGTATATGTAACAGAGGCCAGCTATAGTAAGTGCTGTGAGGGTAAACTTTAGTGTCTTTAGCGTCCTTGTTATAAGCGATGCCATAGAAGAACCATTTTTGGTTCCACAAAGAACCATTCAGTCAAAGGTTCTTTAAAAAAACATCTCTTTCTTACCTTTTTATAATCTGAAGAACCATTTTTCACCACAAAGAACCTTTTGTCGAACAGAAAGGTTCTTCAGATGTTAAAGGTTCTTTATAGAACCATTTAGACAAAAAGGTTCTTCTATGGCATCGTGAAGCACCTTTATTTTTAAGAGTGTAGTAGGCGAAAAACAATATTCATAAAACAGTAGGTGAACCCAGCTAGCTTCCTACTTCCAGCGAGATCCTAAAATGTGCATTTAATGGCCCTTTACTATCCCATGAGGCTACGGGAGAGGATTTGTGAATGGTAGCGAAGAGACGCAACTGATGCTGTGCATCACATGACCGTGACAACATGACGGATGTAGTACTTCTGAATTATATTAATTCTGCACACATTCATACTATATAGAACACTTTTTAACGGTCACAAAGTAATGACTTATTCAGAAGAAGTAGCTATTAGAAAGTATGCAGACAGCGTTTTTGAATACAAATGGCTGCATTGCATCATGGGACGATAAATCATAAGATTAACGTGTCACATGGAGGCAAGGTAAGATCTATGTCCGCGAATAGTATTCTACAATAACAACAATATTTTACTTCTAAATTAAGATGCCTAAATTATGACTAAAAAGGCGGCGGATCTTTTAACGGCACGATTATATAGTATGGCGGAATGAAAGCATGGAGACTTATGACTAAGGCTTCAGAAACAGCATGGTGGCCTCTCGTCTCCGAGTCATGAGAGCTTTATGAGCTACAATCAAGACGAGTCTCCTCTTCTTTTCATCCTCTCATCCTTCCCTTCTCCTGCCCTCCCTCACTCCCTTCATGTATTTGTTTATGTATTAAATTGAATTAAAGGTGGCGGGGGCCGTGCGTACACAGACTCAAGTTATGGAGCTAAAGATGAAAGCGTAAAGAAGTGAGGAGAGCGGTTCAACCGCAGGTCTCTAGCAATTCACGGGGTCAGACGCTTGACCTCATACAAACATGCTTCAACTAAACACGCCGTGCCCTCCCTTTCTCTTTTATTCTTTCTCATTTTCTCCGTCTCTCTTTTTTGGTCACTATTTCTGCACCCCGCCAAGGAAATAAGGAGTCTTATCCTACGAGGAGAGAAAGGAACTTTGCTCATTCCTAAGGCACTTTCTTTGTCTCCAGAAAAAAACGTTTTTTTCTGTGTCTGTGGTTTAGAATCAAATGTTTTCTACAACGCCTGTCCTTGTTCTGCGAGCGCTCATGTGACGACACCAAGCATATTTGCTTTAGATTTAAACAATTTTACTAGATTTAACCAAATTTAAAAACACAAACATTGAATTGACCCCTGCCTCCACTGCGTTTTATTACAGATAGACACTAGAGATAGACAGAAAGCGAAAGGACAACCTTTTCACTCTTGGGTTCTCTGCTGGAACCACTGCAAAGGTCACAAGTCTTTTTCGGATGATGGTGGGGCATCCCAGATCACACACTCACACACTCACCTACACAAAGACACATGCACGCAAATCACACATTGCATTAGTTGCAGTAGGTATTATTAGCTGAACTTCCTCTTTCAGGTCTGACATAAATTCATAGAAATATGGTCCCTTGGTAATGAAATGCTAAGCAAGGGGTGGAGTAACGGTAACTATGTTCAATAGCCTGAGAAAAGTAAGTAGGAGGGTACGGTGGTTACAGCATGTGTTCTTCCATTGTTTCTCCCCCAAGAGACACATTCATAAACACACATACACTTAAAAATACATACACCGGGGTCCAAAAGTCTGAGACCACAAATCTGGGATTCAAATTATTCAAATTTGTATTATTTCACTGTTTCTAATCACATAAGCAATTTTCCTTTGATAAGACATCTCCTTTGATGGTCTGATGTTTTTGGGTCATCTAGAGAACATGATCGTCAGGTTTTACAAAAACTTCTGGAGTTTAGAGCTCAGCTTGAGTGCTGCTGTCATTAAAGTTGTGATGTATTGGAACTATAATGTGATCTTGATCAACTTGATTAACTTGATTTTCATAGTCCTCTTTAAGCATATCTGTAAGTATCTTTGAAACTACATGTGAACTAACTCTTATTTCACGAGTTCGCCTGCCCATCCAGTCCTGATGGTATATAGCAAACAAATTTGGTTTGCTGTCCTCAAGCGGAGGCCCATTGTGGTACTACATAGAAGGAGAATAACAGAACTAGAGGAGGAGATGGGAAGGTGGAGGGATGTCGGAAGAATTATCGCTGAGACGGCACAATGACTGCTGCTGATATAGGCTTGTAATGACTCTGTGTCAGCTAACTCTCAGTTGAGCATTAGTAGACTGTTAGGTTAGGGTTAGGGTCAGAGGCGGACAGTAACTAAGTACATTTACTTGAGTATTGTACTTAAGTACACTTTTTGAGTATCTGCACTTTACTTGAGAATGAGTTTTTGTGGGAACTTATGACTTTAACTTCACAACATTTGAAAGACAATTATTGTAATTCTCACTCCACTACATTTCTATCAAGATCCTCAAAGTAGAAAAGTCGTTAGCAGCTTTGAAAGTCAGTTGGGTTTTTTCTCAGACAGTTTATCAGTAATCACTCTTGTAGGGCTACATTAAGAGATTTCCCAGCATTTTTTGAGCACCGACCAGTTCCAAATGTGATATTTATTTACAACAATTCAATAATAAGAAGTTGATATTGTGGTTTATATTAGACACAATATTGTCTGATTTTGCTAAATTGTGTAAGTGAAAATATTACCTATGAAGCCACAGAAGAACTGCTAATAAAAACACAAACGGTGTTTGACTGAAGCAGCACTGCACAGACCATTCTGTGTATGACATCAAAGTACAGCGAGAGCGATTAGACATCATTTAAAATTTTTTTTGTTTTGATGTCAAATAAGTCTTGCTGTTTTGCATTTTTGTTAAAGCAGTGTTGCTGTTGTAAAGTTATACAGCTACAGTTGTGTTGCTGGGTTTTAAAGCTGGTTTGATTTTTGTTTTCTTCCTTATCAGTCTGTATTTACAGGATTTCACTGTCCACTCTGTTCAAATGTGAATGAATGGTTACACATAGATGTGTCCAGAGCTGTGTGAGATCACTACCATCCTGCTTTTGTGGGGGTGGGTAGGGGTGTTAAATAATAATCATTTGTTTTGTTTTGTTTTTTCCCCATAGGTTTTTAACATTCTAAAAGCTCTTTATTCCAGAGATACTACAAGCTAGTCAGTCTATTCAGCAGGTGTAATGTATTGTAAGTTGCTTCAGAGGTATTGCAAGTATTACAACAATAATAAAACAGTGCATTGACATAAATAAGGAAAATTACTTTTGGTACTTAAGTACTTTTAAAAGCAAGTACTTCTGTACTTTTACTTAAGTAAAAATCTGTCTTTACAACTTTTACTTGTAATGAAGTAATATTTGACCAGCAGTATCTGTACTTTCACTTAAGTAATGGAGTTGTGCACTTTGTCCGCCTCTGGTTAGGGTTAGTAGAATAAGTTGACGTACAATAAGTTGACATACTCAGTAGAATGTCTGTTGGGGGAACATAAAAAATGTTAGCAGATATTAATCAGACAGTCTACTAATACTCTAATGACTGGTAACATGTAGTTACATTAGTAAAGTTACGTATAGTTAGGAGAATGTCTAAAGTGGACTATTAAAATTAAGTGTTTTTGGATAATGAATTCAAAACTATAAAACAAAAACAACGTAATCATAGATAGGGTGAACAGATTTTCATTTCATGTCAACTTCAAAGAAAGGGACAGCAAACAAAATATTAAATTCTGAATTGTATGTTTATTTTTGAATGCCCTGAGGTGGTTGAGATGATCTGTAATTTAAAACAAAGCAAAATGTAAGCATTTTTAGTGGTGGATTTTTGGACTAATACACTAACCTTTCCTGAGGAATAACAAACTGGAGGAAGCCAGTCCCTCATACTAAAGGCCAGGACAAAGCCAAGAAAAAACTTCAGCTCGTCTCTAATTACACTTTACTGTTATTCCCCTCTAGTTTCCTGCTCATGTATAAGGCAATTGTTTAAAACCTGCAGAAAGGGCAAAAGAGAAAGTTACAAAACTACAGCCACCAAATTGTTTATTAAGTCGAATGCAGGAAGAAGGCAGGGGAAGCACTTTTGGTTTCACTTAGGACGACTGGCTGACGAGACAATACCTTTAAAGAAAATGTGAGTGGTGCTGACCTGTACAAATAGTTTCTGACACAATGTAAGATTGTTGTGGATGGTTTCCAAGGCATTGGTTTGTGGTTTCTAAGGAATTTTGAGTGGTTGCTAAGGTGTTCTGGATGGTAGCTTACCCAGTAAGAAAAGCACATCAAAAGTCTCTGTAATATTAAGGTCTCTAGTAATAAATCAGGTTTAATGTATACTTTGTTCCCCCCCCCCACACTTTTTATCAACTGCCAAGCAAAATGTATACGTCTGATTGCTTATCAAGCACACTTTTCTTCAGTCACCATGATGTGAGGTACTACTCATACTTGTAAAACTAAAAGTAGTAAGTGTTCAAATCCCATGATTGAGCAATGGTGATGCTTGAATTAACAAACGCCACCAAAAACAGTAATACATGATTCATTTATGTACAAAAATAAAATTCCTGAAGCAAACACCATCGGCAGAGATCAGAGAATCTGTGATTGCTTCTAAGAAACATATTTCAGGAACAAACCAGATGCAGGTATCAGGATGTCACTTTCTTTCCGTTTCTGTTTTCTTCAGTCCCCCTCTTTTTCTTTTTTTCTTTCTCACTTTCTCTTCACTGATTCATACTGTACTTACAATACGCTTAAACCAAACCACTACACAGCCAACAAACCCTGCTGGTGTTGAGCCCTGCAGAGCACATTCCTCACACACACACAACCTCACAAAACAGGAAGTGAAAACATTAAGCAGGAAATACTTGTAATGTATTATTAGGTCTGAATAAGCCCCAAAATCTGTCAAAATGGTGTAAAAGGCAGTGCGAAGTACATTATTTTTTTAAATGGTCCACGGCTGACTGCTTGTCACACTTGGTTGTGCGTGACTGCTTTGCAAAACAGTACATCTGTACTGTGTTTCACTGTACTGTACAGCTCAGAGATACAAAGAGTGAAAGAGAAACATGTCATGTAGAGAGAAGTGAAAAAGATAAAAAGGAATAGAGAGTAAGGGTTTCACATAAATACTCGTGGTTAAGGACTACCTTTATTGCTTTTTGTGGTTTTCATATTGGGGTGAATATGTTTGTGAAGCCCATGATTCCCACATTTTTGTGTCAGTATGCAATGTTTTGTCCATAGTCCATAATCATGAAGCCTGAAGGCATATGATGTGATGTTCTGCTACTGGATTGTCCAGTGTCGTGGATAAGATCCAAAATTAACATTTAATATAACTGTCAGACACTATCCAAAATGTTTTATTTCTGCCAATGTTAAGTGAATACCCCCTACAGAAGAGGTCTGTGCTTGTCTGTAAATAAAGTCTAAAGTTAGAGGGTGTGGTCCTGGTCCTGACTGTGCTCTGTGAGAAAATGGGTCGACATGCCCACCTGGGACAGGAGTATTGTATCCTTTCTCTACACTGAGAAAGCCAGAACTGGAATCTTTCTTTGGAGGGGGCTCATACAGAAGCTGTGAGATAGCTAGCATCACATTTCTTTCTTTTTTTGGACTAAAAACAGCTACTAACAGTTGAGTCAGTCATTATGTAGTGATAGTCATGTAGCTGACTATTTTTTTCCAAAAACAAGCAAACAGTTCAGGCACTGATTTAATTACTGTATGCACCAGAAATTGGACACTGGGATGGTCTTGGGATGTTGCATAAACATCTTTGTAACAAATTACACTGCTACAGTTTTGTGGATTCTGAAATGTTATGAATGTTACAGTAAACCTCATGATTTGGTTGTCATGTTTGATTTATGTGCTCATAATGAGCTGAACTC
Organism: Sinocyclocheilus grahami; assembly: GCF_001515645.1. Classification (NCBI taxonomy): domain Eukaryota; kingdom Metazoa; phylum Chordata; class Actinopteri; order Cypriniformes; family Cyprinidae; genus Sinocyclocheilus; species Sinocyclocheilus grahami. The sequence goes on along the minus strand of NW_015506255.1, from coordinate 12,140 downwards.
ACTGTCAAACAAAAGTCAACACAAATGTTTGTTTCACGAACATTTCCAGGAGATCTTCTTGCTGTTGAGTTGGCATTTGTGTTCTCAAGCTGACAAACTAGAAAAATATAATGTTTCTGTTATTTTTATGCCCAACATCCCTCTCCACAAAACATTACAGTTTATATTGTGTCCATTACAGAACATTGATTGCTCATCAGAGTGCATTGTGGGTATTAAATAACAAATTGTTCACTAGGATTAATGCTGTTTCTTTTAAAGTCGGATGTTAGATGTTTCTAGTTGTTATCTGTTTTCTGCCCCTAAAGCATAGGAAAGGAAACGAAATAGCAATGTTAACATTAGCTTAGCAAATTTTCCAATGTCAATAAAGAAATCTTTTTTGCAAGTAAACTGCAGGCGATAAAAGATACTATGCAGTGCTAGCATGATTTAAAGTGTATGATTATAAACAGTGAAGATAAATCAGATAAAAAGATGAATATGTACACAAATTCATGTATGAGCAATATAACTAATCAACCAGTCAACTCTGGAAGACGTGATTTCATCTATTTTCAGCCTTTCTTTGAGTGCTAACATTAATGCTTGTCTTGTCAGTGTTAGCATTGCAGCTATTAATGTTTACATATAGTCAACAAAACAACTCTCATTTATGAATCGATGAATTGAAAGCACCCTTATATAGAAAAGCAAGTACTCATTTGCATTTCTCCTGAAAGAACCAATATTGAGGCTAGCATTGGGGCCACTCTCACCTGTGAGAGGTAACATTTAGCAGCTTCAGCAGTATTCATATGTCCCACTTGAGACACTCTTGCATTCAATGCATCCTCGCGGGACACACAACATTCAGGCCTTCCTGTTCTTTTCTAAGGCAGACAAATTCATCCCCACTGTATGTGCACAAACAGGCACATTCATCTGGCCTTCCATTGACAGAGCAAAGGGGGCAAGTGCTAATGCCAGAACAAGCTCAGGGGAGTGTTAGTCTGGACGGCCCATCCCCGTCCGCACCCCATGTGCTTTCACCATCAGGTAACTGGAGAGGGTGAATCTAGGCCAGCCTGGCACATCACCGAAGTTAGGGGTGGGGGGGATAGAGAGGTACGGGACCTGGTGTCTGTCCCCAAGAGAGTTTAGCGGGAGCAGGGATCAGCTTGAAAAAGGACAGCAATTTTTAGAGACTATTCTTTCAAGAATTCACTTTAGGCATAAAGAAGGTGGGGACAAAAGCTTTTCTTTAAAGAACTGCTTCTTGGATTAGAATTTGGCAGGTTAAAACAATTTTGACTATCGCCGTGTAAGCGTGTGGAGAACTGGCAAAATGGGTTTGCCTTGGAGCTTAGAAGCTTTCTAGCCATCCCTCATTTAAGCCATCTTTGGCATTACAGGTAAAAACCTCTCCAGACAAAGCACACCACATTGTTTTTCCACACTTCTGCTTTTGTTGTGTCTAGAGTCTTGCTGTTCCCAAGACCCTATGTCTTGAGTAGCAGCACCACTACAGAATTCATACTTAAATCTAAGCATTCAACTTCCAAGATCATATTCACAGATTTATCAAAAACTAACAAACAAACAAACAAAAAAACTCGAAACAATTAAAAAAGGTTCTCATCTAACTCACAGACCTTTAATGAGCCTGACCTGCAATGGCCCTACCAAATAAACATTGCAGTCGCCTAATAATGGAGCACTTTTACAAAAAGTTTCCAGATGGGAGTCTTTGCTTTTGGCTTTCAGCAAGGCGACATTCATGGCTGCATCTCAAGCACCTTCACATCCATTGCACCTTCACATCCATTGTTAATATAGTTTCACTTTTGCTAAACCTTTATTTATTAATTAATTATTTATTACTTTATTTCTTTTAATATTCAATCAGAAATACTTTGGGATCAAATATAATTTATAGGAATAGTTTAAATATTTAAAGCTACAAAAGTGAAAAGTCCCGAAAGACCACAGATGGAACTTTTATTAAAATAGATGCTTTCGTTTTTTACGCTATATTCAAATGTTTAGATCCACATTAAATAAGTCCACATTCTGCTCTGAGCTCTTACAGTTTCTCTCAAGCACACAGTTTTGTTTTAGTTTACCATAAACGTATTAGCATTCCATATTTGCATGTTACACAACCATGTGATTATGCATTTGCAGCACCTTAGCATATTAATGTCAAGGTTTAAGACAGCTGTCCACAAAATGTTTGAAATGTTTGAAAAAATAACTGAAAACACAGTTTGAGTAAAAATAAATTATGAAGCACCTTCACATCCATTGCACCTTCACATCCATTGTTAATATAGTTTCACTTTTGCTAAACCTTTATTTATTAATTAATTATTTATTACTTTATTTCTTTTAATATTCAATCAGAAATACTTTGGGATCAAATATAATTTATAGGAATAGTTTAAATATTTAAAGCTACAAAGGTGAAAAGTCCCGAAAGACCACAGATGGAACTTTTATTAAAATAGATGCTTTCGTTTTTTACACTATATTCAAATGTTTAGATCCACATTAAATAAGTCCACATTCTGCTCTGAGCTCTTACAGTTTCTCTCAAGCACACAGTTTTGTTTTAGTTTACCATAAACGTATTAGCATTCCACATTTGCATGTTACACAACCATGTGATTATGCATTTGCAGCACCTTAGCATATTAATGTCAAGGTTTAAGACAGTGTGTTGTTAGAAACAGTCTTTCTCACTGTTACTTGCTCAATTGGAATGACACTGCAATGTCTAAAGGTCTCAAATTGTGTTTCACAATCATGGGGCACAACATTTTTTTTTTTTTTAACGACATCTTCCAAGATCAGTTGTGGAATAAATAGCTCAAAGGTGCACTGAAAGCTATTCTGTTGCAGAAGAAGACATCAGTTCTGCTACCAATGCTGGCAAAAGATTCTAACTACACTCTTAAAAATAAAGGTGCTTCACGATGCCATAGCACAAAAGGTTCTATGTGGTGAAAGAAGGTTCTTCAGATTATAAAAAGGTAAGAAAGAGATGGTTCTTTAAAGAACCTTTGACTGAATGGTTCTTTGTGGAACCAAAAATGGTTCTTCTATGGCATCATTGAAGAACCTTTTGAAGCACCTTCTTTTACATCTTTTAAGAGTGTAACTAGTATCAGAAAACACACACACACACAAAAACAATCCTGCAAATAATACATGTAAAATGTATTAGCTTGATATGGTGATCAGTATGCACTGGATTTTGTTTCCTCTGTATTATTCTGCAATTACACTTGTTTGTGTGTCTCTTTTATCTCTGTCATGCTGAAAGACGATTGGGAAATTGGCTTAACAAACCTGTGGTGAATGATAAACCTATATTTACAGACAGGAGACAGGGACATAAGAGCAATGCTAAAGAACATAGACACGGTCATGCATGCAATGCAATGTTCCACTTCACCTCTCTATAGCATGCAATATACGCTTCCCCCCCTCCCGCTGGCGCCTACACGGTTTGTTAGGGGCTGCCATAGGCCATCATGTGATCAGTCTGCCATTTACCAAACGCACACACACTCGCTCCCTCTGCAAATCAGGGTCCAAACACATACACACACATATCAGTCTCCCCAATTCATTTCATGTACATATTCGCTGGCACGGTGCCTGCTGCTTTCATCAGGGTTGAATCAGAGCGCTAATACTAATCACAACAATAAACGGCATTATGCTGCACACATCAGAGACCTTTCTCTCTTGCTCGCTCTTGCACTCTCTCTCTCTCTTTCTGTCTGTTAGACACAAGGCAAAGCAGTCACACCTCAAGGCATCCGATCTCAATGCACTTACTCAACTCGCTCAGATGACAAGTTGCCGCCGTTTCATTTTTTCATGCTTCGTTTGTGTTTGTATGCAGATTGAACACGGACTGTTTGTTAAGTTTTTTGACGTTTGTAGTTAACAGAGCATGAATCAAGCATGCCTCAAAGCAATCCTTTATCCGAAAAATGAATTTACTGAACCTCATGTCAATCCAAACCCTCTTCAGCGGAACTACATTTTTGGAAAATTCCAAAATTGCCCATTCTTTTAAATTTAATTAGAAGTGAATGGGGACTGAGGCTGTCATAAAAGTGATCCATATGACTTGTTGTGCAATGTAACCTATTTCAGTTCCTCTGAAGCCGTATTGTAAAAAACAGATTAAAGCCCTCCATGTGTTCATGAGGGATGATTCATAATTGATCTGGCTCGCAAAATTAGTCTGAATGAGTGAGTCTCTCACAATTCAGACTGATCCGGTTCTTAAGTCCAAATCAGAACATAGCATTTGGGATTTTTAGTCCAACATAAATTCATGTTTCAGTCCCATTGGAAGTTTATTTTGTTTTTGGTAAAAAAGCTTAAATGTATCTTACAAGCAGCCATCATTGCCATTTTTTATATCATCTTTATATTAAAACTTTATTCATTAAAGCCAAGTCACATCCAAGTCTAATCAACATATTTTACCCTACTGTTCTTCCAAATTCAGCCTGTAAGTTTTTTTTTTTAAATAAAGGAATACAAATAAATGGATAAACTGATCAAAGTAACAATTATAATGTACAAAATATTTATATTTCAAATGAATGCTCTTCTTTTCAGTGACATCATAGAATCCTGGAAAAAAATTAACTAAACAAACAAACATACATTAAATAAATAAATAAATAAAAAGTTTTGACAAAATATATTAAGCAGCACAACTGTTTTAAACACTGAAAATAATGGGAAATGATAACTGAGCAAAAAAATCAGAGTATTAGAATGATTTCTGAAGCATCATGTGACACTGAAAACTGGAGTAATGATGCTGAAAATTCAGCTTTGACATTATTATTATTTATTATTATATAAAATGCAGCCTGGGTGAAGTTTCAAAGAATCTAAAATCTTCTGAATGGTAGTACATTGCTTTAAACATAACTACAATAACGCAGTACAAAGCATATTTCAAATGGATTTTACTTGCTCTTCAGTTATTAAGTCACCTTTATGCACCATTAGTCAACTAATCACCTCTATGCCCTATTAGCTAACTAATCGACTTTCAATATAGATTATTCATTTAGCAGCCACCATTTAAAAAAAAAAATCAAAACAACTTACATGACTTTAATGACTTTCTTACAAATCCACAATAAACACACTACAGGGGCGATGAAGTGAAATTACATTTTCAAACATTTTTATTCAAGAACTAATTATATGTTCTGTTAGTGAAACTTTTTCAACTTCAATGCTTTGCTCAGATCCCTAACAGAACATGAGGATTAAATCTCTAACAGACATTCTTATTACTGTAAATAAGCTAATTTGGTAAATGAGCAACGAGGAAGAAAAGGCAGAAAGCGAAGAGCGTCGCTGTGCTTTCTCTCTCCCTCATTCGCTCTCACCCTCTCTGGCAGTCTGCCAGCCAATGTAACCCAAGACGACATCGGTTTTGCCCTTCCTAGAGAATTTAGGAAGCCATTAGCAACATCAAATCATTACTCTAGGAGAGAGAGGGAGAGAGGGGAGTGGAGAGAGAAAGACGAGGGATTGAGAGAGGAGAAGAAGATCAGGTTTCTTTGTGTTTTCATGTGGCCACTCCATTACAGTAATGTGCTGGGGCCCATTTAACTAATGCAGAAAGGCACACTGATACCCATAATAAACAGTATTACACAGTGAATTAGAGCCTCGGACGGCACAAACAGAGACAAGCACCCTGTTTCTACGATTACACACACACACACACAGATTTGTGTTCTCCATTTGAGTTTGCAGTTTGTCATGATCCAATGTTGAGTATAAAACAGCATGTTTCTCAGAGTTCATTTCTGGTGTGTTTATAAAAGTGAATAAGCTTGTAGAGCACTCTATACAGGCTTCTTCTAATCATGGTTTATATGAAATGATATTTAGAGACATGCTCTTCTCTTTGGCAAAGCAATCAAGCCGTAATCTAATAACTTATTTCGCATATGCAATCTAGATGCAAACGCAGACACAAACAGTCAAAAAATAACAGCCTCGTGTACAGAAAGAGAGATCAAACGCAATCACACGCACACACACGCACGCACGCACACACGCACACACTAAAACTGTAAAACATCCAGATACAGGCCTGTGAACGCAACAACTAATAGGAAACTACGATTACACACACACACACACAGATTTGTGTTCTCCATTTGAGTTTGCAGTTTGTCATGATCCAATGTTGAGTATAAAACAGCATGTTTCTCAGAGTTCATTTCTGGTGTGTTTATAAAAGTGAATAAGCTTGTAGAGCACTCTATACAGGCTTCTTCTAATCATGGTTTATATGAAATGATATTTAGAGACATGCTCTTCTCTTTGGCAAAGCAATCAAGCCGTAATCTAATCACTTATTTCGCATATGCAATCTAGATGCAAACGCAGACACAAACAGTCAAAAAATAACAGCCTCGTGTACAGAAAGAGAGATCAAACGCAATCACACGCACACACACGCACGCACGCACACACGCACACACTAAAACTGTAAAACATCCAGATACAGGCCTGTGAACGCAACAACTAATAGGAAAGAAAAATCTCTTCCTTGATTCCTCCATGATGAGATTGACTGGAGAGCAAATGGAGACTTTTCTTCTAAGATTTCAGAATGCAGTTTCAGATAAATATGATAGGTGATAGGTATATAGGTATATGATATTATATCCATATACACACGTACAGGTACATATATATATATATATATATACCCACACACGTTCACACATACATATTTTGTTGCTTTTATTTCTAAAAATAGATTGTAGCAAAATGTCTGACTATATTTTAAGCTATCACATATCATATCATATCATATCATATCATATCATATCATATCATATCATATCATATATTATGTTATATTATGTTATGTTAAACTTTAGATTTTGCGGTGGAATGTGAGTGGGATATGTTTACTTCAGAAAGCAAATTCTACAAAAAAAAGTCAAAGATGCTTCATGAAACATAACTGAGATCTCAATTAAATCTCAACTTTGGAGCAATTCATTTTTTTCTTTCTTCTGGGAAGCATTAACCATCTGCAAAGGCCTGCTGAAATAATGTGACGTCAAGTGATCGTCAAATATTTAATTAGCTCCTTTAATTAAAAATCAGACGAGGCAGTCAGACAGAATCATGGCACGCAGTCTTACAAGGGCGATCAGTAAGACATTTCAATTCCTTGTGTAAAGCTGCATACAGCATACGGCTTGCCTTGTTCTCTCTTTCTCAGTATCGAGTGAAGCCACTGTCACCCTGACGTTAATCCAGTTCAAATGTAAACAGGCTTAGGTCTTCATTCCACACTTAAACCATATCAAATGTATCAAAGCGAGAGCTCAGTGGCGTCCTTGGCTACAGCGAGGTCACGCTGCGGCCACACGAGGCCACACACCCAACTCAATTAACCTCAGAGCCAGGCAGTCTGTCTGTCCAACACTCACATGTGTGTGTGTGTGTGTGTGTGTGTGTGTGTGTGTGTGTGTGTGTGTGTGTGTGTAAACTGGGATTTTAGGGTTTAGGGGCCTTAATTGTGTGTGAACAAATCTGTGTTCCAGTGTGTATGTACGTCAGCCCTAGGTTAGTAGATCAGAGCATGGTAAGTGAACACATGAATCTATGTTTTGTGTATATGTGTGTATATTTGCCTTAAGAGAGATGTATTATGTGTGTAGTTCATACATGTAAAAAAACATGCTGCACGGGTCACTGGTGTAGTTCATCGTAGCTTCTGCTACCATTAAATTGTAATTTATAAAAATGTTTAAGTTTTCTATCTATTTGCTCACTTTTCTATTTGTTCAAAAATATTTTACAATACTGCTCAGTTTGTTAACATTAGTTAATGCATTAGGTCCCTTGGGAAAAAGAAGTGCACTTAATGTGCACTTGTAGTGTACTTCAAATCTTAAAAGTGCATTTAAAAAAAACTGTACTTGCATAAAATATAATTTTCATTAAATAAATGGCCATTTAAAGGGATAGTTCACCCAAAAATGAAAATTCTGTCATTAATTACTCACCCTCATGTCGTTTCAAACCCGTAAGAAACACAAATCTTCGGAACACAAATTAACGCTGACCTCATACGTCATCCTCCCGGAGCTGCTTCCGTGTAAAACAGTGAGCGCAAGCTAGATTCAAGTGATTATTACGTTTTGAATATGGATATTTTTCTTACAAAAACGCATTGATTCGCTACAGAAGGCCTCTCTGACCCTGCATCCCCCCCCCCCCCCCCTCGGAGCCGTGTGAGACACTTTTTTTTATGGATGGGCACTTTTTATTTCACTTCTTTTGGATTGAAGCGCTGCAACACCCGCTGACTGCAATGAAAGAGCTTGGAATAGCCAGGACAATTAATCTAACTCCGACTGGATTCGTCTGAAAGAAGAAAGTCATATACACCTAGGATGCCTGGAGGGTGAGTAAGAGACTGAAAAATTTTCATTTTTGGGTGAACTAACCCTTTAAGATAACTTAAATGATTTTAGCAAATGGCTGCAATATAACAAAGAGTGAAAAATTTAAGGGGGTCTGAATACTTTCCGTACCCACTGTATCTCGCCGGTACTATCACGAGCATGAGGTCTTGCTTTCCCAGCGCACACACACTTCTCTCTCTGTTCATCTGCTCTATTCAGCGAGTGGCTGAGAGGAGCAGCGCTTTCAGTTAAAACAGATATTATGTTGCTTCTTTAAAGCTGCAGTCTGTAACTTCTTTTGGTTAAAAATGATCTGAAATCAATATTTGAGCAAGTACATAACCAGCCAGTGTTCGAAACTATCGTCTTACTTTAGCCCGATTCACAACGGTTAGTTTATAATAATGTTTTCTCATTTGAGTGGTACGGGTAGGTTTCGCGGGAAATTCGAGCATGGCACTGCATCATTACGTCACATCTGTAAGTTGTCCCGGCTACTAGGCTATCACATGAGGATCCTACAGGTGGCGGATCGTTTATAGCCTTTTCTCACAGCAGCTAGAATAATTAAATGTATCATTTTGATGGCGGATTGTAATCCAGAAAGGATTATGTGTTTATGAAACACATGTGAATGAAATTAAATTATATTCCAGTGATAAATGTGCTTCTGATTACAGATAGCCTGGGATTATACAATATTTGTATTTTAAAGAAAACCTGTTCGAAGGGAGCATAATTTGCTTTTTGGGTTAAAATAATTTCTTAATATGAAATTAGAATGGTATGACAATTAGATTAGACTGTACAGAAATTGAAATCTGCATGCTATAGGCAATGCTGTTGTTAACATTAATAATTTGAGAATAAAATATAACAATAATAATAATTCTTGACGTAGGCTAGAATCTGTGATTACAAAGTACAGTAAATATCCACACCGGTGTGGTGACTGCCACACACACATACTCCTCAAAACATTAGATTCATCCATCTTGGCAGCGCGTCACTCCCAAATAATCGAAAATGGGCAAAGAGGCGGGAGTTTGTTGCTGAAACCACGCCCACCTAGCTTTATGCCGGTAACAGCAGCGGCAATCCACCTGTCACTCAAGTGGCCACACCCTTAATTATGCAGAAAGGCTTAATATAATTTAAACGGATGAGTTATAAAAAAATTCACCCCCCTCATAGTTGTCATGAAGGGGAAAATTAGCTATATAGACCAAAATCATTTTTTGTACAAGGCTGTAAACATATTTTTTCTGCTATAAAGTTGGGCATTTTAACATGGGGAGTCTATGGCACTGACTCCCTTTTGGAGCCAGTCTCTAGCAGCCAGTCGGTGAATTGCAGTTTTAGTCACTTCCGTGTTGGCTTCACGAGAGAGAACGGAAGGTTGCCGATTGGTGCCGACGCACAACAAATGCAAGGAAGATAATTCTGCAGACAGCTGCAATTGCAGGTTTTCAAACAGAGATGGCGACAAAGAGGCAAAACTTACAGACTGCAGCTTTAAAGAAATGCATGATTGCAAATTAAAAATTCAAATTTACTGTTGACATAATGCCAAGTTCTTTCATGAAACTCTATAAGGTGCAGGCTGATGGGTTCTTAACATAACTGATGATATTCACAGCGTTAAACAACTTGGTACAAGCTGATTGGTTCATGTTGCATACGCAACCAATGAGCGTAATGCTTTACATTTAAATAGCTGGTTAGCATCTACTTGAGTATTTTGCAGCGCGCTTTCAGAGTTCCTCTGAAACCCTCCACCTTCCCCAGCTCCACCAGTATAGATATGCTATGGGTTATTTTACATGCTACTTGTGCAGCAGCAGCATGCCTTAAATACTCACAGCACCATATCAGCGTATGTATTGGCAGTAGCAAGTTCCTGTACTTGCTTGCAGCAGCAGCAGCAGCAGCAATAATCTAAAACTACAGCAACAACCAACAGCAGCAGCAATTTTATGCATAGCTGAACTGAACTAATGTTTTGAAATAATAAATAATAAACCTCAATAATATTTGTAAATGTGTACAGAACAGAGTATGCAAAGAGTGCTGAGATGTTCCATGTGTTAATGTTCTGATTCCAGGAAGTGCTGAATCATCCCCACACACATGCAAGTTTTCCACACATTTAGGATACTTTAACACAAACATCACACAAAGTACTTTAAAACAAAATTAAGGTTTGTCAGAGCTTTATTTTTCCACTCAAACTAAAAAGGCCACAATGGGCGCAGCAAAAATAATGGTCATGCAAAGGTTGCTGGTTAAGTTTCAGGTAATGTGTTACAGTATCATAAGCACTGGCCAGTGGTCAGTCTAAAAAATGACCTTATGTGCATCATTTTATTTGTCTGTGTGAAACAAGCAGTATTTCCATTCACACAGTTCCAATGTCTTTTTCCAGACTCTAAAATGTGTGTCACCTATCGACCAATCAAAGTTGAATATATGCAAAAACTAGGAATATTGATATTATTTTATTCTGGGAATGGGGGCTTCTTCTGTTTCCCATTCCCATATATACCCAAGAGGACTCATCCCACAGTACCTTGTCACCCCATTCCCCTGCATTAGACCCTATAAAAATCACCTTAACGTTCCCTAGAGGACATTTCCAAACCATTCCCATGTCTTTCATTAATTATTGCTAGTTCAGTTCAGTGTGGCAATGTTAAAGCATTCTGTTTCAGTCGGTTTCCCACAATTCCCAGGGGTCTACCTGTCATGCTCGATGGGGAGTCGCAGCGTCACGCCTGTGTTTTGGGGACACAGTCACCCCAGTGCTCACAAATACCCATCCTCCCATCCTCACAGACCCCTTAACCTTCTGAGTCATCCAAGCCCATCATTCTTATTGTAATACAAAAGTGTCCCTGTTCTGATGTTCTGAGAACTGTCCTTATCTGATGCCACACAATCCCCCCAGGACAATCACCCCCCAGCCAAGCCAAGCTCAGTGTCTATACAAATAATCACTGCACATTGCCACACTAACACACATTTGATTAATACATGTGTCCTTGATTTTGCATGTTACAAATGGGTAAATCTTACAAGTCAAAAACATGTCTGCATCATACTACACCCCATAATCCATAAATAAACTGAAATATGACCCAGACATGAAAGTAACAATCAACCAAATAAACAAATAAACAATTAAGCAAGCTTTTTAGTACCATTTATGTTTTACATTAATTTTAATTGAGAATAATAGGAAACAAATTAACAAAAGAAAACAGGAAAAAAGCAAAGCAAAACAAAGCAAAACAACACACAAAAAACAACACAACTCAACTAAACAAAACAAAATGCAATGCAAAACGTTACAAAACCAAAACCAAAACAACAAAACTAAATGCACAAAAAAAAACCACAACTCAACTAAACAACCCAACTAAACAAAACAAAATGCAATGCAACACCAAAGTGATACAAAACCAAAAATAAAGCAAAAGAACAAAAACAACAACAACTGATCAACAAAACAACACACACACACACACACACACACAAAACTCCACTAAAATTATGGTAATGAGAACTGGGGAGGAAAATGGAGGGCATTTGTTTTGAACAGTTCAACCAAATACTGTATGTTCCTGCATGTACCTGTTACTGGTGTGTGTGTGTGTGTGTGTGTGT
>NW_015506254.1:419791-420004 GCF_001515645.1 Sinocyclocheilus grahami | reverse complement strand
GGTTCGGCACACGCTAGGACCGCGGTTCAACTTAAATCTGACAACCGACAAATTCACACAAAATTATATAAAAATGTAAGTATCCTATAGCAGACATAGCCGGCTGAACGTACTGCATCAGTGCACTGGATCAGTGCATTCTCTTAAAGTGACAGCACTATTAATCAAAAACAGCAACAACAAAGAATTCACTCATACAGTGAAATATGCAAT
>NW_015506254.1:418103-419781 GCF_001515645.1 Sinocyclocheilus grahami | reverse complement strand
TATCTTCACTGAACAGCATCAGAAAGGGCTTATAGTTCAAAAGTGCGCATACTTGGAGAAATATTGATATATTTACTTACACATGTGCAGAACTTGCCCTGAGCATGTATGTCCAGCTGTGTACACAAACAAATGTAGACCCGAACGATGTAATTATTCTTGTCTGTATGACCAAAAATGACGGAGTATTTTAAGTGATCGCACCGGCGCCTCCATTTTAATTGTCATGCAGTATAAGTGTGCTGCTATTCATCTTCCACACTCCACACAAACACTTGAAAATGCGCACATTTAATATAGACATTATAGCCCACATGTAATATAGAGCGGCCCCCTTATTTTAAGATTGCCCTTCTCCTTCACTTTCAATTAAATTAAATTCAAGTTTATTTGTATAGCGCTTTTTACGATACAAATCGTTGCAAAGCAATTTACAGAAAATTAAGTTTCTACAATATTTAGAAGTAGCTCTACTTTGTGCAGAAAGACTAAACTGTTAAAAATATGACAACTACCATCTGGCTATGGTAGTTATTAAAGTGTTGCTCACGTTATCTAACTGCAATTAGAGTCTAACTATCCATTATCTAACTATAAACATAACTATATCAGGTTCATAGAATAGTTTCGCTTTTTTTTTATCAGGTTAAATGTTGATTATTAATCCCGCAAACCACCGATCTGCACTTCAAATTTTCACAGGAAATAGACAATCCTTGTACTTTGAGGATAATCATTTCAATGTAATATGATTTGGGACACATTCATTCTAATTTCGAATACTGTTTAGGATGGATATCCTGCGAATTAGGATGAAGCAACTGACTGAATTTCTGGGATAGTGGGACAAAAATATTTTTATAGATCCCTGCTAAAAAATGGCCCATTCAAAAGGCTGGGAAATTATTATTATTGTTATTATTATTATTATTATTATTATTATTTTGCTGTTGCACATTTTAATCCAAAACATTGCATTTATTTAATAGGCAAGGCAAGGCAAGTTTATTTATATAGCACATTTCATACGCAATGGTAATTCAAAGTGCTTTACATAAAATTAATTAAAATAATCATACAAAAAATAATGATAATAAAAACTTTTTAAATAAACTAAAACAGTTAAGAATAGAAAACGATTATACATAAAATACAGTGCAATCAGTTTGGAGGAAGCACAGTGCTCATTCACTAAATGCACAGCTAAACATATGAGTTTTGAGTCTGGATTTAAATGTAGCTATTGATTTAGCACATCTGATCTCTTCTGGAAGCTGATTCCAACTGCGGACGGCATAATAACTAAAAGCAGATTTCCCTTGTTTTGTGTGAACCCTTGGTATTTCTAACTGACTTGATCCGAATGATCTGAGTGCTCTGTTAGGTGTATATTCAGTGAGCATATATGCAATGTATTTAGGTCCAAGGCCATTGAGTGATTTATAAATGAGTAAAAGTACTTTAAAATCAATCCTAAATATAACTGGAAGCCAGTGTAAGGACCTGAGGACTGGTGTGATATGCTCAGATTTTCTGCTTCTAGTCAGAATTCTGGCAGCAGCGTTCTGGATGAGCTGCAGCTGTCTAATGGTCTTCTTGGGAAGGCCGGTGAGGAGACCATTACAATAGTCCACCCTGCTGGTGATAAAGGCATGAACAAGTTTCTCCAAGTCTTGAC
>NW_015506254.1:411090-416196 GCF_001515645.1 Sinocyclocheilus grahami | reverse complement strand
TTTTTTTTCTGCTGTAAAGTTGGGCATTTTAACATGGGGAGTCTATGGGATTGACTCCCTTTTGCAGCCAGCCTCTAGCGGCCAGTTGATGAATTACAGTTTAAGTCACTTCCTTGTTGGCTTCACGAGAGAGGGGGAGGTTGCCGCTTGATTTAACCTAATAGAACCCACTGCAAAATCATTCTAGGGCTGACCAGATCCACCACTCTGCTCCTGACAGAAGGATTGCAGAACTTGCCCTGAGCATGTATGTCCAGCTGTGTACACAAACAAATGTAGACCCGAACGATGTAATTATTCTTGTCTGTATGACCAAAAATGACGGAGTATTTTAAGTGATCGCACCGGCGCCTCCATTTTAATTGTCATGCAGTATAAGTGTGCTGCTATTCATCTTCCACACTCCACACAAACACTTGAAAATGCGCACATTTAATATAGACATTATAGCCCACATGTAATATAGAGCGGCCCCCTTATTTTAAGATTGCCCTTCTCCTTCACTTTCAATTAAATTAAATTCAAGTTTATTTGTATAGCGCTTTTTACGATACAAATCGTTGCAAAGCAATTTACAGAAAATTAAGTTTCTACAATATTTAGAAGTAGCTCTACTTTGTGCAGAAAGACTAAACTGTTAAAAATATGACAACTACCATCTGGCTATGGTAGTTATTAAAGTGTTGCTCACGTTATCTAACTGCAATTAGAGTCTAACTATCCATTATCTAACTATAAACATAACTATATCAGGTTCATAGAATAGTTTCGCTTTTTTTTTATCAGGTTAAATGTTGATTATTAATCCCGCAAACCACCGATCTGCACTTCAAATTTTCACAGGAAATAGACAATCCTTGTACTTTGAGGATAATCATTTCAATGTAATATGATTTGGGACACATTCATTCTAATTTCGAATACTGTTTAGGATGGATATCCTGCGAATTAGGATGAAGCAACTGACTGAATTTCTGGGATAGTGGGACAAAAATATTTTTATAGATCCCTGCTAAAAAATGGCCCATTCAAAAGGCTGGGAAATTATTATTATTGTTATTATTATTATTATTATTATTATTATTTTGCTATTGCACATTTTAATCCAAAACATTGCATTTATTTAATAGGCAAGGCAAGGCAAGTTTATTTATATAGCACATTTCATACGCAATGGTAATTCAAAGTGCTTTACATAAAATTAATTAAAATAATCATACAAAAAATAATGATAATAAAAACTTTTTAAATAAACTAAAACAGTTAAGAATAGAAAACGATTATACATAAAATACAGTGCAATCAGTTTGGAGGAAGCACAGTGCTCATTCACTAAATGCACAAGATTAAAAGCAAACGAAACAGATGTGTTTTGAGTCTATATTTAAATGTAGCTATTGATTTAGCACATCTGATCTCTTCTGGAAGCTGATTCCAACTGCGGACGGCATAATAACTAAAAGCAGATTTCCCTTGTTTTGTGTGAACCCTTGGTATTTCTAACTGACTTGATCCGAATGATCTGAGTGCTCTGTTAGGTGTATATTCAGTGAGCATATATGCAATGTATTTAGGTCCACAACTGCGGACGGCATAATAACTAAAAGCAGATTTCCCTTGTTTTGTGTGAACCCTTGGTATTTCTAACTGACTTGATCCGAATGATCTGAGTGGTCTGTTAGGTGTATATTCAGTGAGCATATATGCAATGTATTTAGGTCCAAGGCCATTGTAGAAATTTGTCTTTGTTTCCAAATGCAATGACTTCAGTTTTCTGCTTGTTTAAAGGCAAAATATGTACGATTTTTTTTATTAAAATATCGAAAAACCACTAGAACAGTGTTATATATTTTGCTGACTTGTGTACTTGCATTATCCCAAATTATTCGAAGAATGTTTAAATCCATAGAAATAAGCAATTTATAGTGACACGGACCGTAGGACACCAGCCCTCCAGGACCGAGTTTGGGCACCCCTGCTTTAATATGTTGTGCGTTTTAATAGACCGGTCACAACCGCACAGAGTAACATTATAACAGAACTTTCAAATGTATCTAGTATGATAAAACAGGGCTGCTATTTTTTCCCACATATGCACGACCGGAAGGAGTGGAAGTGGTCGACTGTGGCATAATCCACCCTGCTGGTGATAAAGGCATGAACAAGTTTCTCCAAGTCTTGACCCTAAACAAAACATCTAATTCTTGCAATGTTTTTGAGATGATAGTATGCTGATTTAGTCACTGCTTTGACATGACTACTGAAACTAAGGTCTGTCTCCAGAATCACACCAAGATTCTTGACTTGATTTTTAGTTGTTTGACCCCTAGAGTCAAGGTATGCATTCACCTTGAGAAATTTGTCTTTGTTTCCAAATGCAATGACTTCAGTTTTCTGCTTGTTTAAAGGCAAAATATGTACGATTTTTTTTATTAAAATATCGAAAAACCACTAGAACAGTGTTATATATTTTGCTGACTTGTGTACTTGCATTATCCCAAATTATTCGAAGAATGTTTAAATCCATAGAAATAAGCAATTTATAGTGACACGGACCGTGTCCATAGTGTCATTGTGTTGCCTGCCAATGACGTCATAACCCCTCGATTTCCATTTTCTTTTTTTGTAGAAAACATGGAAACACCAAAGATGCTTTAATACAGGGGTGCCCAAACTCGGTCCTGGAGGGCCGGTGTCCTGCAGAGTTTAGCTCCAACCCTAATCAAACACACCTGAAGCAGCTAATCAAGGTCTTACTAGGCATACTAGAAACTTCCAGGCAGGTGTGTTGAGGCAAGCTGGAGCTAAGCTCTGCAGGACACCAGCCCTCCAGGACCGAGTTTGGGCACCCCTGCTTTAATATGTTGTGCGTTTTAATAGACCGGTCACAACCGCACAGAGTAACATTATAACAGAACTTTCAAATGTATCTAGTATGATAAAACAGGGCTGCTATTTTTTCCCACATATGCACGACCGGAAGGAGTGGAAGTGGTCGACTGTGGCATAATAAAAGCTCCGCTGCTTTCGAGCCGTGTGTCCCGCTGGTTCAGCGGCCTCGTTTCACTTCGATGGCTTTCAGCCTCACCCTGCTTCGTTCTACTACATTAATAAATCATTAGCTCATCCATGAACATGATTTCTGCTCGAGTCCTGTCGGATTTCATCGGCTGTGGGGATGAAGACAACAACTCCCATGACTCCACACTCAGTCACGGCGTCATCAAACTACGCCTTTGTCTGCGAAAATTACATATTGTGCCTTTAACTGAAGAAAGTTTTGGCTCATCCAACTGTTTATTTCATCAATGCATTGACAGAGGGAGTCAATGGGGCTGTAGTCATTTGGAGATAAGGCTAGGTAAATCTGGGTGTCATCTAGCTGTGATAGGCAATTTGGTTCTTTCTCATTATTTGACTTAGTGGGAGCATATACAGGCTAAACAAGAGCGGTGTAAGAATTGAGCCTTGTGGGACTCCACAATTTCATGGATGTCCACTTTGACTTATGCTCTCCTATACTCACATAATAACCTCTCCCTTCTAAGTATGACCTGAACCATCTGATTACCACCCCAGAAAGCCCAACCCAGTTTTCCAGTCTCTAGAAGTATGTTATGATTGACAGTGTCAAGTGCAGCACTGAGATCTAGATCTATTTAAGGTGCTGTACTATTTCTTCCGAAATTTTGCTATCAATTGCTTCAAAAACAGACATAGTAACTGCTTTTTGAAATTGTGGCCGAATCTGTCTGACCTCTGCATAACTTGAGGATGTGCTAATCGCCTTCCTGATATTAATGATCTTCTCAGAAAAGAAGGAGCAAACTCATTGCATTTGCTGTCAGAGAGCATTTCACTGGGAATCTGACTTGGGGGGTTTGTTAGTCTCTCAACAGCAGCAAAAAGAGTGTGAGTGTTGTTTAAGTTACTGTTTATAAGGTTTGAGAAGAATGACTGTCTAGCTTTGCCAAGTTCCACATTGAAAGCACGAAGGCTGTCTTTATAGATGCTATAGTGAATTTCAAGTTTCGTCTTCCGCCACATCCGCTCAGCTTTTCTGCATTGTCTTTTCATACTCTGTACTGCTGTGATAATTTACAGTTTGACTCTCCCAGTTTGACTGTCTGTGGTTCAGTGAAGAGGTGTCATCCCTTCTTTCAATGTGGGGTGATGCATCGATGCAGACTATACCACAGATGCCACAGCTACACATAGCTACCCATAGAGTTTGCAAACTGCTCTCAATTTATGGATACAGTATTAAATTGTTTTATAATAAAATGTGAAAAAAGTATTAAATATGACTTAAATATGATCGTGTTTCTATTACACTTTCTCGTGATGGTTCTGTAGGTTACAGTGTCTGAGTTGTGCATAAAAGCAGGAAGAAGCCCTTCACCTACAGACTTCATGCTCTAAATGACAATTGTCTCATGCACAAGCTGTCTGTCCATCCAGCAGATCAAACCATGTTTCTGAAGAAAACCGACCGCAGCAGCTTTCGGTTTGACTCAGAAGCTGAACTTAAGTAAGACTAGTAATGTAAGATGCAGACACTTGGTAACTTTTTAAACTTTGTTTTTCCATGCACAACAATTGACTAAACTAAATGTATACCACAACTTTTAAAACACTAGACTTAGGCTAGATTAATATTATTCTACGTTTACATATTTACCACAGTCAGACAGTTATACTTTTCAAAAAGAAAGTCAATGTTTTCCACCATTATGAATGGTTCATATATTCACACACACACACACACACACACACACACACACACACACACACACACACACACACACACACATATCTTGTCCCCTTAGAATTATAAGGTTATATCTGAAATTTTTGTCAAAATTGAGTTATTCGCATATTCTTATTCTGTGACAACTTATTTACATTATGTGATTTAAAAAAAAAAAATTGTACATTTATTTTTTGTGTAAAGCATATGGAATGCAAAAACTTTAAAGGTCAATATTTCAAAACCATTCAGAATGCAGATAGAACTTACAATTCCAAGGTTGCGATGTGTATATATATATATATATATATATATATATATATATATATATATATATATATATATATATATATATA
>NW_015506254.1:391083-410905 GCF_001515645.1 Sinocyclocheilus grahami | reverse complement strand
TATATATATATGTATATATATATATATATATATAGATAGATAGATAGATAGATAGATAGATAGATATTCTGTATATATAGACACACACACACACACACACACACACACACATATTCAGAGCATGTGAACTGAGCATCAAACTTTGTTGGGGGAGGATTCACTCACCAGAATAACAGGTTGAGTTTTCAGCAGACAGCTGCGGACATTAGATTAGACTTTTCAGTGAACCATTAAAGAAAATGTTTCACACACTCGTTTTGTTCTGTTTGTGCTGGTTGAGCCTGATGGGTAAGTTATAAAAGATATATATATATATATATATATATATATATAGATAGATAGATAGATAGATAGATAGATAGATATTCTGTATATATAGACACACACACACACACACACATATTCAGAGCATGTGAACTGAGCATCAAACTATGTTGGGGGAGGATTCACTCACCAGAATAACAGGTTGAGTTTTCAGCAGACAGCTGCGGACATTAGATTAGACTTTTCAGTGAACCATTAAAGAAAATGTTTCACACACTCGTTTTGTTCTGTTTGTGCTGGTTGAGCCTGATGGGTAAGTTATAAAAGCATTTTATGGTGTAATTTTTTTTTTTTTTTTAGATTTCTACTGTTATATACCAGATGAATCAATTTAATGAGATTTACTCTGAATTCAGTTCTCTGTTTTAATTGTAATTTTAAAATTGATATTTGCAGGCCTTCTATTGTGACTGTAAATTTCTCTTGCTCAGAAAGCCAAAACCACCACTGAACCACTTAAAAATTTCGGGCGTCTTTTGTTACTTTAAATATCTTTATTTAAAAAATAGCAATTTTCTGTTTTTAGAATTGCTCCTGCGATAATCATAAATAACTATAAATGTCATGGAAATTCATTGGACAAAAGGTTTGAGAACCCTAAGTGAGATTCAGTGAGCCTGTTTTATCTACTGATCTCAGTGTCTCATTTATTTATTTAAATTATCAAGCAGAATTAAACTTTCAAGTTGTAATTATAGAGTATTTATTTATTTATAAATTACGTAACATCACACATTGATTTTACAAGGTAAGTAAAAAATAAAGAAATAAAGATAAAATTATTGGTTCATGCTTACCTGTCTCATCTTTCACTTTGTTGCTCTGGATGTTATTCAGTTCATATTTAACCGATTCAATCTTCAGTTGGTTTCAGGCTTTAGAAACCATTAGGAGCTTTAATTTTCTCATGTTAATGTTCTTCAGGTGTGTTTGGGGCTAAAACAAATGAAATAATGATAGTGATGGAGGGAGATTATGTCACTCTAAACACTGATGACATTGAAAAACACGAAGATGACATGCTGTGGACATTTGGAGCTAAAAAGTCTCAAATAGCTATAATTAAAATAAAGAAGCAAATCTCCTCCACATCTGATGGTCCTGACGGGAGATTCAGAGACAGACTGAAGCTGGACAATCAAACTGGATCTCTGACCATCACTAACATCACAACTCAACATACTGGACTCTATAAACTAGAGATTAGTGGAGAGAAACTGTCATCAAAAACATTCAGTGTTTCTGTCTATGGTGAGTAGAGATCTTTTGTCCAAACATGCACATATTCTTGTTTTATTAACTACTTACATATTAAATCCTTTTATATATTTAGATCACAGACACACTCACTCAAAACATTGAACTAAAAATAAGATTGATTAGATTTATCCACATCTCTCTTTATTCTCATGTTTTCAGCTCGTCTGCCTGTTCCTGTCATCAGCAGTAACTCTTCGCAATGCTCTTCATCATCATCATCATCACAGCAGAATTGTTCACTGGTGTGTTCAGTGGTGAATGTGAGTAATGTGACTCTCTCCTGGTACAAAGGAAACAGTTTATTGTCCAGCATCAGTGTGTCTGATCTCAGCATCAGTCTCTCTCTACCTCTGGAGGTGGAATATCAGGATAAAAACACCTACAGCTGTGTGCTCATCAATCCCATCAGCAACCAGACCAGACATAACATCAACATCACTCAACTCTGTCAACCATGTGCAGGTATAGCAGCGTTTTTGTGATCTGATCTCGGTCTTTTGTTATAGGTTAGACACATTCATTTCTGTCTTTTACCTTACGGCACTGGACCCAGACTCTCCTTCACTAGACTCACCTCTAAAAGTGTTGATCTGTGCTGCTGCTGGATCTCTGTTGATTGTGGCTACAGTCATGATCTTCTGGATCTACAGGAAATATACAGAAACTGATGGAGAAGGCAAGTATTACCTCCTGTTTTTACTGTGTTTGTTATAAAAATACTCTAAACGTTTTAATAAATTGATAGCCCTAGAAATCCTGTATGTTTAAAGATTCAGCCCTCTGCTGGTGTTCAAATGAACATTTTTATTAATTCAATTCAATTCGAGTTTATTTGTATAGCGCTTTTCACGATGCAAATCGTTGCAAAGCAGCTTCACATAAAAATACAGAAATTTACGTTTCTACATTATATTTAGTAATAGCTTACATTGAAAAACATTTTTCTAATTTTAATTAGTTCATACTCTGCTGAAAACTTTTTATGTATGTGTGAACCGTTATGTCAAATTATGGATGGATGGATGGATGGATGGATGGATGGATGGATGGATGGATGGATGGATGGATGGATGGAGAAACAGATCTATTTAAGATTGTGTTTTCTTGTTCTATTATTATTGTTCTTTAAATAGTTCAGACTTGTGAAGAAATAACGTATGCTGAGACAACATTCTTCAAAAGGAATTCACACAAACTGGTAAGATTTTAATCTCTGCATTTAGTCTTTGTATTAGTTTTTTGCAGCAAGTCAGATTTAGACGTGTGTGTTTTTGTCTGTATAAAGATCTATTACATGCATTAAACACAACAGCATCAGATATTTAAAACCGTAACAAACAAACATGATATACATTAAAACATAATCAAACAAAAGAAAACATGTCCTCACATTAATTCAAAAACTCTGTTGATTGTGGCTACAGTCATGATCTTCTGGATCTACAGGAAATATACAGAAACTGATGGAGAAGGCAAGTATTACCTCCTGTTTTTACTGTGTTTGTTATAAAAATACTCTAAACGTTTTAATAAATTGATAGCCCTAGAAATCCTGTATGTTTAAAGATTCAGCCCTCTGCTGGTGTTCAAATGAACATTTTTATTAATTCAATTCAATTCGAGTTTATTTGTATAGCGCTTTTCACGATGCAAATCGTTGCAAAGCAGCTTCACATAAAAATACAGAAATTTACGTTTCTACATTATATTTAGTAATAGCTTACATTGAAAAACATTTTTAATTAGTTAATTAGTTCATACTCTGCTGAAAACTTTTTATGTATGTGTGAACCGTTATGTCAAATTCATGATGGATGGATGGATGGATGGATGGATGGATGGATGGATGGATGGATGGATGGATGGATGGATGGATGGATGGATGGATGGAGAAACAGATCTATTTAAGATTGTGTTTTCTTGTTCTATTATTATTGTTCTTTAAATAGTTCAGACTTGTGAAGAAATAACGTATGCTGAGACAACATTCTTCAAAAGGAATTCACACAAACTGGTAAGATTTTATTCTCTGCATTTAGTCTTTGTATTTTTTTTTGCAGCAAGTCAGATTTAGACGTGTGTGTTTTTGTCTGTATAAAGATCTATTACATGCATTAAACACAACAGCATCAGATATTTAAAACCGTAACAAACAAACATGATATACATTAAAACATAATCAAACAAAATAAAACATGTCCTCACATTAATTCAAAAAAGACTAGAACAAGACTTAGTTTGTGTTGTCAGTTGCTAGCCCTGTTGCATATTAGCATAAGATACTCTTTAGCACAATAACAACAATATATAAATAAACAAAACCACAACTAAAGCCTTATTTTTCTGCTTTATATCACCATGGCAGTATTTACACTGTCCATCATTTTTCACAGACATCTGTGCAGTTCATGGTACACAAAAATGGTGCAAAAATTTTCCTTTTTGAGTAACAACTTGTCACTTGGGTAGTACCCTCAAAGGGACATCTTTGTACCTTATTTACCCCAAAAGGACCAAGAGCACACATTACTAGCTTAAGGGTCCATATTACTACTCTAAGGTATTGTAAACACCCTAAAAGTGTATTACTTCATTTCAATATTTGATATTAAAGGGGTGGTTGATTATGATTAAACTTTTTTAACTTTAGTTGTGTAATGTTGCTGTTAGAGCATAAACAACATCTGCAAATACAAAAATGGTGCAAAAATTTTCCTTTTTGAGTAACAACTTGTCACTTGGGTAGTACCCTCAAAGGGACATCTTTGTACCTTATTTACCCCAAAAGGACCAAGAGCACACATCTACTAGCTTAAGGGTCCATATTACTACTCTAAGGTATTGTAAACACCCTAAAAGTGTATTACTTCATTTCAATATTTGATATTAAAGGGGTGGTTGATTATGATTAAACTTTTTTAACTTTAGTTGTGTAATGTTGCTGTTAGAGCATAAACAACATCTGCAAAGTTATGATGTTCAAAGCTCAATGCAAAGGGAGATATTTTCTTTTAAAGAAATTGCTGTTTAAGGACTACAAAAAAAGGCTGGTAGGGACTACAATGAGCTTCTTCCCCGGTTGGTGACATCACAAACCCCGAAATTTACATAAACCCTGCCCCCGAGAACATGCAACTACCCGTAATGGTCAGGGGCCGTGACATTTCCGGACAACGTGCACTAGGCGGTTAGCGAATCACGACACAGCCCAGCTAACCAGTCTGAGCACATTGCGTTTTTCTGAGGGAGGGGCTCCGTAGAGCCAGGAACTCAACAGACCGTTTTGACAAGAACGGAAACAGCGGTGTAGAATAAAGGTAAAATATGTGAAAATAATGTTCTTTTTTTTTTTTTTAAATGAAGAATGAACACGTTACGCTGCACCCCATAAACACAATCAAGCCTTTGAAAAAAGCTGATCAACCACCCCTTTAAAGAAAATGTTTACTTTTGAAAGATTAACCATTTTGCTACTACCTTGGGTCACTAATTGATGGCCAACATAAAATTTGGGCCCTAAAGCAAAATCACTGAGAACTAAAGCTTGATCTGCTTCATGTTAGCTTAGCAGTGGATCACTGTATCCACTGTTATTAGAAAAAAAAAGAAAGATCAATCTTCAGGATGCCACATTTTAAATAATTTTATCAGTATTATATATTGTGCAATATGTTTTTGTACAGAAAGTAAAAGAGAAGAGTCATGTGATGTATGCAACTGTCAACATGAGAAGATGATCAAACTTCAGTCTTTTAAGTCCCAAATACTCCTGGAAACTCCTGAGACACTCTCAGATTCAGAGTCTATGGATGAGTTTTCAGATTGGTAAGAATCACCACCATGCTGCTAGCATTATACTAACATGATTGCTAACATGTTTTTAACAAGATGCTAACAGGATTAGCACATTGCTAGCATGGTTCTAATACATTTAACGTGTTCCTAGCATGATGTTAACACAATTGACATGATGTTAGCCAGATGCAAACACAATTAGCATTTTGCCAATGTCATACTAACATGATCAGCACGTTACTAGCATGTTTTTAGCAAGATGCTAACATGATTACCGTGTTGCTAGCATGATGTTAACAAAAAATCCCATGTTGTTGTCAAGTTTTGAACTAGATGCTAATATGTTTAATATTATGTTAACAAAACATGTTAAAATTATGCTAACATGTTTTAATGCTGCACTAGATGTTGCTAGCATGTTCTTAGCATGTTTTAGCACATATCTAGGTAATGCTAATGATTTAATGATCAGGATCATTCTGGGGGTTTGAAGTTACAGATGGATTAATGAAATGGTCTCCTAAAAACCTCAAAAGAATGTGTCGTGTAATACAATATTCAAATAAATTATCTAATTTGTTTGACCCAGTGAAGTATTGTTATGTTTGACGGGGGATATTAGTTAACCCAAAAATATCAATGCTGAGCCTAAAAGCATTTATTCACACGCATGTCTTTCCAAACGTACAAGACTTTTGCACAATTAAGTGATCTTCGGATCACAAATTAGGATATTTTTAATATTATCATATTTGTATTTTTAAAGATTCTCATATTTTTAATATTCTCGTTTTTTCCATTGAAAGTCTGTCTTCAAGCTTTAAAAAAAAACGTATTTGATGTGCGAGAACAAACTTCACTGGTTCTTGTGCATCAAGCATGCCGATTTGAGCTTGCATTTACCATATTTTATGAGCTCTATGTATGTGCACTGATCAGTGTTTGTATATGAATGAAGTTTAAATGAAATCTGTTCATCATATAAAGACTTAGATTAAACCGCCTCGAATCACATGGATTACTTTTATGACTTCATACACTTTTTGAAGCTTGAAAATGTTCATTAAATGGACGAAAATAAAGATGAACAAAAGTCTTATGGGTTTGGAATGACACGAGGGTGAGTAAATGACACAATGTCCATTTTGGGGTCTAAAAATGAATTGAGGACATGGGTATCTGCAAACCATAAATGTAAAATGTTCATCAAAACAAGTCTAGGTGAACTTCATACTGTGAAATGCGGTTTGGTAGACAAACATCTTCTGCATGAGAAAGTGTTTGCTGCTGTATGTATGTGTTTGATGTGTTCATGAGTTTGTGTCTGAGGTGTCAATAGCTCATAGCATGTGGTTAAAGGGAGTTTTTCCATTTCTGCCCATATGATTTGAAGAGTTTGACACAGTTTTCTTCTGTACACAAAAAAGATTCTCTCCAATCAAACAAACATCATGCACTTGTGTCTGTGAAACATAAACTTGATGCTCAAGGGTATGTGCATCTCATTACAAATCCATGATCTTATGAACTCATCATGCTGTGACCCTGCAGACGAGCTCTGCTAGTTCTTTAGCAAGAGAAACAGAAGTTATTTCTAACAAAAACTACTCTTGATCTCACAGATGTTTTAACGATCATATCCCGTTTTTGTCTGTCAATGTCTGGGATTCGTTTTAAGAATAAATGCAATATGTGATTTACTATTGTTGTGATATTTTTACTACCATGCAGATGTTTAGCAGTTAGTTTAGTTTTCATCAGTTTGGGGAAGTAATAACATAAATGAGCAGCGCTGCAAGAAAACTAAATGCATTTTTAAATTTCATGAATGCAATGAATATTTATTAGTACTTTACATTATTGCCTGCCCCATGCAAACAAGTGATTCCTGAATTTAGCATTCAATATTAAATCAATAAAAAAAAGGTAAATAAAAAATAAATAAATCAGCTAGTCTTGACTTGCAATGCTATCCTTGATTAGCATCCAGAACTATAAGAACAGTACGGAATCATCCGTGTTTTTATTTTTATGAGGTTATTAATGTTCACTACCAGTTGTTTACCCTTGTATTTCTCTGTAAAGACTGCATCAAACATTTGTTTTAAATTGCTTAATATTTCATTTATACATGCTTATACCACTGGAATGTCCTCTAGTGTCAAAACCAGGAATTGACAGTTTCAAAAACTAAAAAATTTAAAGGTGAAAGTTTTAATCCAGCAGAGTTGAAATCACATTCCAGAATATACACACACAATGATCACTTTAACCCTTTAACTGTCACCCGTCCCCTCTGTGGGATGCCTAAATTTACTTCACTATATTACAATTCAATCCTAATCTAATCATGACAAATTATATATCGTTGGAAAGGTCTAAGACTCCTAAATAGATATTTTACCAATGTTTTTTTTTTTAAAAACGATGTAGGAAAAGTAATAGATTAATTTTTGACAAGAGTGCACCTAAAAAAAAATACATCATTAGATTGGAAAGAAAAACATTTCATTGGAAAGAAAAAAAAACAGATTCCACTTCTTATGAGTCAATCAGATGTTTTAATGCCATTTATTGCAGAAAAACACACAAAAAAACATATAAAATGTACAAAAACATAAAAAAAAAATAAAAAAAAATACAAATATATAGATTAATTTTTGACAAGAGTGCACCTAAAAAAAAATACATCATTAGATTGGAAAGAAAAACATTTCATTGGAAAGAAAAAAAAACAGATTCCACTTCTTATGAGTCAATCAGATGTTTTAATGCCATTTATTGCAGAAAAACACAAAAAAAAAACATATAAAATGTACAAAAACATACAACAAATATAAAAAAAATACAAATATATAAAATCAGAAGGCTTCATGGGAGGACTGTACAAAAATAATAAAATAAAATAAAACAAAATGAAAACTTGGCAGTGAGCTGAACTGATCAGCAGCACTTCATAATATCTCACAAATGTTTTGTTCACGAAGACAATGTTATGGTTTCACGGTGATTCATTTTTATTGATTGTTTTTCATATAAGGAGTTCTATTTCTAGCAAATGTAAAAGCCCTTTCACACCAAAAAGTGTAATGAATAAACCTCAGGCTGAAGCAAAAGTAAATTCACGTCTGTACAGTAGAACGCAGGAGAAGAAACAGCAATAAAAAAAACAATGAAGCACAATTGTTAGTTTATCTAAAGTCATTTTTGCTTATTAGTACGGTTGAACTGGATCATCAAAGGTCAGCAGCAAAGACATCAGTTAATAAAATGGGATTAGATACATTTGTGTTATTTAACATTTAATTATTGCAGGTTTGCGTCATATTCTGAGTTTGCATTTCACTGTTTTAATTAATTTTGATGAATACTAAATCTGTTTTTTGTGAGTGGGATGAATTAATGCACGTTCACATTTAGTCTAGAACTACAGTAGCATCATGTTCACACAGCGCACACAACACCTCTGTACTCCCGATTTCTCCCAATATGGGGACAGGAGACTTATCAGTCAATAAATGGGAAAAAGTAACTCAAGATATTCTCTTGTAAGTTAAAAAGTAATGCGTTACTTTACTAGTTACTTGAAAAAAGTAATCTGATTACGTAACTCGCATTACCCCCAACACTGATTACAACCAATGGCACAAATTGTACAATACAAAATGAAACCAGTGTTTTAGGTTCTTCAGTCAGGCCTAACAACGGCTTTCTATCTGTCTTTTGTTGTTTGAATTGCATTAATGACACAGCTGTCACTAAGACTGAATGGATCTATAATAATGATACAGGTGATTTCTTCCTTAGCGGTTTACTTTCCTTTAAGACATAACAGAGGATAATGAAAAAAAGTGAAACTGATTAGACTGTGGTGGGCCATAACACCATAACAGAACGCTTCAACAGGACTGAATGAGACGAGTGTTGCCCAGACCAGTGGCGTAGCGCAAAATCAGTTTTAAACCATGAAGGCTGAGAAACGTGCAAACTTTGTGCAAGAGTTATACCGGTGAACGTCTTGACCTCAGTCAATTATACAAAGTGAAAGTATTAACGCTGCATTAACGGCGCATATTCTCTCAGAGACGAATCTACTTCAACATATGCTGATAACAGCATATAACTAATTATTCCCTAAATTATTTCCCTTGTGGCCCATACATAGTGGAAAAAAAAAGAGAAATGTATTTTGCGTTAAACAGGTTGTTTTTGAAAGTCGGTGCTTGTAATATAGTTGCTCTTAATTTTCATTGATGACTGCAGTGTTAATCATTTTAATTATAGGCCTATAATTCACTGTATAAATTAATAGCTGTATAAACCTTTTCAATGAGGAGTAAGCTAATAGCCTAAACTTTTATTATCCTCACAGCGCGTCAATTATGCGGTGATGCGCTATGAAATTATTGTGGGGCAAATTAATTGTAATTTAATAATAAAAGTAACCTAATAATAATAATAATAGGCCTAATAATAAGAAGAATGTAACAGGCCTACATTAACTGGAAATGCCAAATCCTCTTAATATTGCCAATATTTGATGCTTTTGACAATATCTCTGCCTATATAGTAGACACCTGATACAACGCAACCCAACACGGGGAGGGTATCCTTCTACATACAGAAAAAGTATGTAGAACTCGCCTTTAAATTTTCTTTTTTGAATTCAAGTTAATAGAACTTTATATATTCAGGCCACATGCTTTAATTAATTATTTAAATGAGTAATATCGAATTAGTTCTTGCGGTGGTGTTGAAATTGGAGTTGAGGTAAAATTTCACTTGGAACTGGTAGTGACTCCTAAAATCTTGGTGTGGTGACACTATTTCTCTGAGCAGCGAGAGATTGTCTTACGATGAAGAGAGGATTGGAAATGATAAAATCTCTCTCGTTACCATCTTCTCTTCACTTTCCATTTTAGTGAAAGTATCAAAATAATGTTAGATCTCACTGGCAGCCTCAGACTCAATCCGATTAGGGGGCGAGTCATTGGTAGTGTTCGTCCCTAGAGCATCAGTGTGATTAGAGGACCTCTCATTAGCATCATCCATCAGTGGAATCTCACTCTGATTAGGCGACAAGTCAACAACATCATTCACCTGTAAGAAAACAGATTCACAGAAGGTAAAAGAAATGAACAGGACTAATGACACACAAAAAATACTAGACTAGGAACTGTAATTGTGCATTTCTTTTGATGTTTGCAGAACATATGGTGGTTTTCTTTTCCTAAATATTAAACACAGTCATAAATGTTGGATGTTTCTCTTAATGAATCTGAGTAATTACACTGTCATCTGTGCTACAGTATAGCATACAGTATATACAGTACAGCTACACAATTGTGGCCTAAAATATCGGCACCCATGTACTTTTGTTTTTTTTAAGTAATAACAATAAGTTTGTATAAGGTTGCAAAGAGGCTGAGAATTCCTGGTAAATTTTAGAAACATTCCAGAAATTCTGGAAATTTCCAGCATTTTTTGTAAACTTTCACAAAACATTCTGAATTGTTTGGAAATTTTCTGGAAATTTTCCAAAAATTACTTGGTAAATTAAAAAAAAACTGTTGAACTATTTTTAAATTGCTCAGGGGAACTACACAAAATGATACTTGCCAATGACAGAAACACTGAAGCTCCTTATGATGCTGATTCTGCTGCTGGTGATCTGTAGTTTATAAAGTCCAGAGTGTGTGGTGTTGATGTTCATGATGGTCAGAGATCCAGTCTGATGACCCAGCTGCAGTCTGTCTCTGAATCTCTCAGTGCCTTCATCACACTGATCATCTGTACAGATCTTACTGGGATCTCCAGTGATTTCAGCGATGCAAATGTCATTAAAATACCACATCATCAAATCCTCTGGGTTTTTCATTACACCAGGATCTAAAGTGACAGATTCTCCCTCCTTCACTGACTTTCTCTGCATTTGATCGCGTTCATTAGCAGGAACATCTGGAACACAAACCAGCAAGCTGACTGGAAGGAAAAAAATGAAAGAACTGTGGATATGAAAATGACTGAATCATGCTTTCAACAAAACAAAAAAAAACATGCATCTGTTTTATACACATTTTATAAACTTATTTGACATGAAATCCTCATTATGATAATTTTAACGGTTAGTTTTATTTTCCATCTATGATCACATTCTCCTATCATCGCTTCGAAAGGATGATTTAGTTTGAAATCAAACTGAACCGTTTAAAGATGTCATTTAACTATTACACTTAACAGTAATTGTTTTTAAAGAGATTAACTATATACTGCATCAAATACAAATTTAAAAAAAACATGAATGTCAATGCAAAAAAATAAAAACACATTAATTAAATATTTATAACCTGCTTTTAAATGCGTTCATTAAATGACTTACCATGAACAGTAACATTAAAGGTCTTTTCACTGCTTTTTCTGATGCTGATGATCTTTAATTCATAGAGTCCAGCATCTGTGGTTGTGGTGTTTGTGATGGTCAGAGATCCAGTCTGATGATCCAGCTTCAGTCTGTCTCTGAATCTCTCAGTACCTTCATTACACTGAACATCTGTGCAGATCTTACCGAGATCTCCAGTGATTAGAGCAATGCGATTGTCATCAAAATACCATATTATATATTCCTGTTGGTTTGATTCAAAACCAGTGTTTAGAGTGATTGAATCTCCCTCCATCACTGACACTGATAATACATCGGTTTCAACAGCTGACACACCTGATGAACAGAGAATTAAGCCATGATAAAATGTAAAAACTACAACAGAAAATGCGCGTTTTACAGATCATATAGATTGTGAGTACAGAAATATGTCTGTATTCTAGGGTTGTCAAAAGTAACAACTTTTATAGGTTTCTCTTTGTGAGGTTTGGTTAGCAGTGACTGAAACACAACTTTATACACAACTGCCAGTCTGTATGGAGAGGATCTTGAGACTCCAGTAGCTTCAACCACCTGTTTGCTGCTCAGCAGTGGCTTTTTTACAGCTGGCATTACTATATAGTTCATTCGTTTGACACAAACTTTCCTTAAATCTTTATCTGACCAAGATCTTCTGTGCTCTAAGTCACTCACAAATCTTTTGACAGTTCAATAATTTCTATTTGCTTTTTGCAAAATGTTGTTTGTTTTGACGCCTTTTGCAAGACATTGTATTGTTTCATACTTTTCATCTTCAGAAAGATTGTTCTTCCTCACCATATTGCATGAGAACTGTGACTTGCTTAATAATGTGGAACAACCTCTTTAAGTAAGGTTTCCATTTACCTAAGAAGACCTGGCACTAGGGTTGTCAAAAGTAACAACTTTTATAGGTTTCTCTTTGTGAGGTTTGGTTAGCAGTGACTGAAACACAACTTTATACACAACTGCCAGTCTGTATGGAGAGGATCTTGAGACTCCAGTAGCTTCAACCACCTGTTTGCTGCTCAGCAGTGGCTTTTTTACAGCTGGCATTACTATATAGTTCATTCGTTTGACACAAACTTTCCTTAAATCTTTATCTGACCAAGATCTTCTGTGCTCTAAGTCACTCACAAATCTTTTGACAGTTCAATAATTTCTATTTGCTTTTTGCAAAATGTTGTTTGTTTTGACGCCTTTTGCAAGACATTGTATTGTTTCATACTTTTCATCTTCAGAAAGATTGTTCTTCCTCACCATATTGCATGAGAACTGTGACTTGCTTAATAATGTGGAACAACCTCTTTAAGTAAGGTTTCCATTTACCTAAGAAGACCTGGCAAACTATTGAACAAACCTGTCTGAGATTGATACCAGTTACCTGAAATGATTTTATTTGTTTATTGTACCGAAATCCTATTGATATGTCACTTGCATAATAATTTGGAACGCAGTGTAATGTCGGAAAGAATAAAATGTAGCATCACATTGGTTGACTATCATAAACATTCACCGCGCTACACATGCAGTTTGCTAACAATTCTGGAATTTCGGTCAAATACATGCTTATTTCACTGCTTATAAAACATACAATATGCTTCGAATGATCGTTCATATCTAGCCTATAAATACACTACTTTAGCAACGAGACAAAGGGATGTAGCTGTTGTGAGAACAGCATTGACAGCAGCAATGGTTCTCCCCTCCACCACGTTTAAAGATAATGAGCCGCCCAACTCGTAAACTCTGGTATCAAAATTTCCCAGTAGTAAATAGACTTGTGCCGGTATTCGGTAATGTGATATATCACGGTAATGAATATGCACGGTATTGTTATCGTGGGCACTTCTAAATACCGTGAATAATTATATATAACAAATTATTCCGAATTTTTAATGCATTTTAAGAATACTTTTCCCATCAACTGGTCAAAATGCACAACACCGCTGTATGCTGCGTGAAAGACGCATGCGCACTCTGATGTAAACATATTGTTCGCTCACACTTTACATTAGGGCTTCATTAGTTAACATAAACTGCCAATGAAAAATTCTTCTGAACATTAATTAATCTTAGGTATTCCAATATTTAACAACAGGTTGTTAAAATCGAAAGTTGCAATTGTGTTATTTAATGAGCTAACATGAACTAAGACTTGTATTTTTTAAACAAAGATTAATAACTTCTGTAGCAAATGTAGCTATTGCTCATTGTGAATATTAATGCATTAACTAAGGTTAACTAATGAGATCTTATTGTAAAGTGATACCTATTGGTCTTTATAGTTCTTTTGCACTTTAATCTGTGAAAAACTTAACTTTATAAAGTTTTCTGTATTGCTTTATTGCATTTAAATGTTCAGTTATTTTTGTTATAAGAAAAAAGTTATTAAACCTGTTATACTGTATTATGACGGCACTTTTTTTAAACTAAATTTCAATATCGTGATAATACCGCATACCGTGATAAAAGCATTAGCAATTAACCGCAACGTCCCTAGTAGTAAATATGACTTGAGAGGCGTTCATGTCTAATTTCCGATTAGGAAACTCGTATTTTCTATAATTCCGATAGCACATGAAGGCAGCATTAATCATTGTAGCCAATCACAGACATGCGTTAACTATTGAGCGTGTAAACACAATGGCCAATCAGAGCTGTTTAAGAATCCAAAATACTAACGTTAGTGGAAAATGCTACTACTGGTACCGAAGTCGGTACTTTTGACAACCGTACTGTAATGTAACATGCAAACAGAGCAGAACATGATTCACACATTCACTCATCAGACGAGTCACATGGATGATCTAACAACAACACGCATCCTGATTCATATATTAGCTGCTTTCTCTGAACATTTATTTCAGCACTCATACAACAAATTGTTTTCATGGATGTGGAATAATATTCCCCATAATGAATATCATATATGAATAGTATTCATTAAAAACACTGCAGAAAATGGTGCTATTTATAAAAAAGTACTACTTTTTGTTTGATGTTCTTTTTACTTTTACATAATTAATTTGGCAGAAGCTCTTATTCAAAGCGACTCAATTCAACACTGATCAGTTTATATACCTTTTTTAAGATTTCAACATTCACTGTATGATCTTGGATCAGTGAACTCATGGGAGATGTTGCTTTGAATAAAAGCTTCAGCCAACTAATTTTGTACCGTTCATCATTCATTATAATGGTTGACTAGAAAAGAGACTGTCTTACCATGTGCGAACAAGAACACAGACGTCAAAATAAATCGAAGCTTCATAAAAAAATATGGCAGCAGATTCTGATTCATTTTCCCTTCTTCTTCTTCTTCTTCTAATAACGTTTTATGGTGGATGGCAAACCAACTTCTGCTGATTCATTTTCCCTTGCTTTTTCTTATTTAATTTATTTTAGCTCTGACTGTATAATAACATCACGCGGCATGGTTCTTCTTCTTCTTCTTCTTCTTTTGTTTAATGGCGGTTGGCAAACCAGCTTAAGGTGCATTTCCGCCACCTACTGGGATGGAGTGTGAGCCATTGATATCAGAAAAAAAAGAAAGAAAAAAAACACCTACCCTACCTTTCTATATTTTCTTATATAACTTTGTTGCTTTAAAAAAAACAAAAAAACAAGAGCTTCATATCCTTTGTAAGAACTGTTAAGTAGCCTATATTCTGCAAAATTATAGAATTTATGCCAACAGAAATTATTATTTTTTTTAATTGAATTCTTTCCTTTTCATATGCCATACAATTGATTATTACATGCTCTACACTTTCTGGAAGTCCACATTTATTGCACTGACCAGAACCATGTTTCCCTATCATTTGAATTGATTTGTTGAGGGCAGAATGACCAATTCTCAGACGAGAAATTACCAGATCTTCCGTTCTGTTGCCATAACTAATTCTAACTAAACCAACTTGTTTAAAGTTGAAATATGCACTCTCAAGATGCTGTTGCACTACTATCGCTTTATGTTCATGATAGTTCAGCTATTACAGGTTCAGTTCCTGAGATTCAGAGTTTGATCAAGGACACAATGGTGAAATTACATGGATCAACCCTCACAGGATTTGAACCTTAACCATAAATCTACAACACCAACAACAAACAAAGTTCTTCATAGACTTTAACACAAATAAACTGATTCCTGCTGAAAACACCAGCTTTGAGTAACATGAATTTTATAGTGTTTTCATCAGGCATGTTCCTCACTAGTGTTGTCAAGTGACAATAATAAAACTTTAAAGACTGTAAGGTCTAGTCCACATGTAAACGGGTATTTATATAAACAGTTTTTCCTCTGTTTAAAAAACAATCTTGTCCACATGAAAATGCAAAAACATGCTATAAAGTGCTGTCATGCCAAACCAACAGGTGGTGATATAACCCTAACCGTAAAGCCATGTTAGCCAATCAGGAGCCTGAAAAAAAGGTTATTATCGGTTGTTACTGGCGCACACTCCGCCGTCACAAGCCAAAATCTGACATTTCAGTACTGGTGCCTAATACTGAAATCATGGTATTGTGACAATGTTTCTCTCTGGGTGTTGTGAGTTTCAGTTTATGCTCTTCTCTCATTTCCAATCTTCTCTTCATGTTCTCCTTCAATGAAATTATCAAAATAATAATGTTACTGTAACATCTCACTAACAGCATGAGTCTCAGACTGATTAGAGGACAAGTCTTCTGCACGATTCTAAAACACAAAATCACAGAAGGCAGAATAAATCAACAGGATTAATGATTCAGTTACACAAACAGAACAAGACTAAAGACTTCATATTCTGTTTTTTATCCTGATATTTAAGATTAAGGGTTAACATGTCTTAAATGTGGGATGCTTCTCTTAAAACGGTAATGACATGAAGAAACAAACTTTCTTCGATCTCTTGACATCTACTATAATACGCACTTTTGTTGAAACCAAGCAGCTCAAACAACTTGTTTTCCACAACTGCAAATTGTGACATCAATATGTTGCATCGGACCACCTCCATGACAACACTTCAACGCAGTTTTTTTGTAATTTTTTAACTAATTTTCAGAAAGATTAAGATGTCAGGGAAGAAGGCCAAACGTATCGCACACAGTATCTTACCTGATCACTGGACTGCATATCCATATCTGTTTGAAAAATAATGACAAACTCAATTAAACACAGTGGTTTGTTTAATTTCACATCTTTTAAAGATTATTTTCACACAACAAGATATTTCCATCTTGTTACTGCAGCTGTATGTAATACACACCTGTCCTTCTTCTTTGGCGCTTGCGATAGTAAATCACAGCAGCAGTTGAAGCAACAAGCAGCAGAACAACAACAGCAGCAACAGCATATATTCCTGTTACAGCAGCTGAAGACAGACAGAGAGTTTATTTTTTACTTAGAGTGTAAATAAAATATTTTTAAAAAATCTAATTTTCATTCAAAACTGTTTATAGAAAAATGACTAAATGATACTCACCAGTGACAGAAACAATGAAGCTCTTTATGATGCTGAATCTGATGTTGGTGATTGTTAGTTTATAGAGTCCAGAGTCTGATGTCCTCATGTTTGTGATGGTCAGAGATCCAGTTTGATCCAGCTTCAGTCTCTCTCTGAATCTCTCATCACACTGATCATCTGTACAGATCTTACTCTGATCTCCAGTGATTTCAGCTATGAGAATATCATTAAAATGCCATGTCATCAAATCATTTGGGTATTTTATTACCCCAGGATCTAAAGTGACAGATTCTCCCTGCTTTTTTCTTCTCATTTCATCTCGTCTTGCAGCAGGAAGATCTGAAACACAAACCATCAAATGACTGAAGGTCTTTTTGGGGAAAATAAGAAACTACAAAACCTCAAGAAATGTGGATATGAAAGTAATTCCTTGTGCTTATAAAACAATTTGCATACTTCAAATCCTCTGCAGTTTAGTTTCTTGGTGAAAAAAAATCACTGAGTATGAAATAACATGCATTTACACAAATGATAAGACGTGATCAGAGATTACTTGATGAGAAACTGTCACCTTCACCAGAACAAAACTCAAGAGGCACACTAGCGAATGATGCTAGAGACTGCAATCTTTAGCATGCAAATCTTGTTAGCATGCCCGCCTCCCATGCTGGAAATGCCGGTTCAAATCACACTCAGAGCAGTGCAAGTAGAACCGAAGGGGTTACATTGGTGCCGTGACCCGGATGGGAGTGAGCTTTATAGGGATTGTGTAATGGAGGCCAGCTTGTAAAGAGTTGTGCAGGTAAACCTTACTCCCTGGCCTCAAAAGGAGCGTTAGAGGCTGTGGTCTTTAGTGTCCTTGTTAGTGTTCCTGACTGCCATGCTGGAGACGCCAGTTTGAATACCGCTTGGAGCGGCACAGATCCAGAGGGGCTACATCACTACATCTCTTATATATATGGCTGAATTAATTTACAGGTAAAGAGAAAAAACACATTTGAATGTCACCAGGGGCCGGCGCTAGGGAGAATGTTGAATGCTGAAGCCCCGAATGTTTTTACTATGCCCTGTATGAATCATCACTGAGTTTTCATGCGCATTAAAATAATTAATATTAGTACTGCAGATTTGCACATCCAACAGTGTCTACCTACATTGTCATTCACTCAATCACTCCTGACAAAAACCGACCACCGAGCCTCGTACTGACATGTAACTGGCCAACCAGCAATAAAAAGTTACAGCAGCTGCTTCAGGTGTCTGTAACTAGTGTATAACTAATACCGATTTTGTAATTTTTTTAATTAGGTTATTTGTTACTGAGCATTGTCAATGTGAAACAACAAATATAGATATTAAATCATATAATGTTGTCGTGTCTTCCTACGACACACGCATTTAGAGCGATCATATGAACTGTTTGGCCACCATGGTCTGTGGCAGACTTTCTTCGCGTCAGGGCAACAATTCAATGAACAAGAAATAAATAGTAAGTGATTTAAATTATAGAGACAGTATTGACTTTTTTTGCTCTATTTCTCTAAAGAAAATGGTTCCACACAAAACCATGTTGAGCGTCTCTGCAGCAACACACAGAGGGGTTTCCTTACAGAATGAATTTGCGTTTTTGAACAAACCGGGTTGATTCACTGATCCCTTCATAAAACATTGTATTACTTCTTTCCTTATTACTTCGTTTTGAAAGAATCAATTGAAAAAAATTACTCAGTGACCCACTTAAAGGGGTCATATGATGTTGCTAAAAAGAACATTATTTTGTGTATTTG
This sequence comes from Sinocyclocheilus grahami, assembly GCF_001515645.1. NCBI lineage: Eukaryota > Metazoa > Chordata > Actinopteri > Cypriniformes > Cyprinidae > Sinocyclocheilus > Sinocyclocheilus grahami. The sequence goes on along the minus strand of NW_015506254.1, from coordinate 391,892 downwards.
GTGTAATGCAATGTGTTTATGCGGTTTAAGGTTAAAAAAACACATTATTTTCCACATACTGTACATTATTGTTTCTCCTCTATGTCCCGCCTTTTTGAAACGCTTACATTTTTACAAAGCTCATCGGTCTGAAAAGCGAGGTGTGCTCTGATTGGCCAGCTCTCCAGTGCGATGTGATTGGCCGAATACCTCAAGCGTGTGACGGAAATGTTACGCCCCTTACTATACTGTGATGCCGTGTCCCGGAGTGACGCGACAAAAACATTAAAACAGGCATTTGTTGCATCCAGTGGGGACATAATTACGGATTATAATGACTTAAACTGTCTTTTTACGCATTGCGTCATATGATGCGATTTCAAGTTTTCCTTTCTCTTTGGAGTGTTACAAGCTGATTGTGCATAGATAAGATCCCTGAAGTTGCAAAGACTAAAGTCTCAAAACCAAAGAGATATTCTTTATCAAAGTTAAGACTCTAGGAGACGAGGTAATTCTGACTTTGCTATGACAATCTGGCACTTCTGAATCAGCTACTGTTTTGTTATTAGTTGAAGTATTTGCTATTGACTGTTCAAATGCGGAGTTTTGCGCATCATGTGTGTGTGTGTGTGCTCGAGCGAGCAAGAGAGAGAGAGAGAGAGAGAGAGGGAGAGAGAGAGAGCGCAAGAGAGCGAGAGAGAGAGAGAGGGGGTCACATCACAGTGTCTTAACCGTGGCTTGTGTACTGCACACATACCAGCTTCATCACTGTGTCTGTCACGTGACTCTGTTCTCCTTTCGGGCTCTGTCTTTACATTTATTTTGAAAGC
>NW_015506254.1:380823-390764 GCF_001515645.1 Sinocyclocheilus grahami | reverse complement strand
AAAATGGGCTGCACACATCTGAATATTTGGGTTGAAGTGTTCTGGAACAGTGTTGTAAATACAACTTAACCACTGATTTCTAGTCGTGTCCTCTTTTGGAAGGCCAAACAAAGTAGTTTCGCTTTCACAACGAAACACACAGCGTCACACACGGCGGGCTTGAGTGAGCGGAGGCTGGCGGGCTAGAGTGGATTCAACGAAGGAGCGTCCGGCAGGCATGCGGAAACTACATGTGACGACCCCGGGCTGGACTCCGCTTCGTCCACAGTGAAAGCCGATCCGGCGATCGACAGCGCAAAGTTGATGTATTTCCTCAGCGACCAGCACGGATCAGCTCCAGGCATGACGAAGCGATATCGTCCTCTTTTGGAAGACCAAACAAAATAGTTTCGCTTTCACAATGAAACACACAGTGTCTTCACGACATGGCGGCGGCGGCAACAACAATACTACAGCGAGAATAAAAGTTATGTCTTCTTTCTTTGCGTGAACATTTGGGCGGCGTTATGCAAATCTTCCCACATCATGACGTAGACGTGAGGGCGTGTTAGAACGAGCCGTTTTAGGTAGGCGTGGTTGACTCTTAACTTTTATAAAGAATATCTCTTTGGATTTGAGACTTTAGTCTTTGCAACTTTACAGATCTTCTTTATGCACCAAGAGCTGGTAACACTCCAAAGAGAAAGGAGAGTCATATGACCCCTTTAAGACAGTGGCTTGCCGCCACCTATTGGTAATTTTAGTTTCGCGTTTAAAAGTATCATTCTACTTTTTCACTTGTATTTCTATATCGCTGTTTTTATATTTAAAACATTAATCTCATAACATTATTTATGCAATTTGTAAGTGCAGTGTAAATGCATGTACAAGTGCTGGAAAAAAAGTGTATAAAACCCTGCATGTTTAATTAGGCTTATACTTGGCCTTTTTTTTCAATCATTTTTTTTCAATCCATGTTTTTTTAGTCAATGTAAATTTATATATATATATTGGGACAAATCGTCCCTTAATCGCCACCCTTTGCCAGGCTCCCGCCAGGAGTCAGTAGCCCCTCACTGCAGAACAAAGACCCAGGGGGCGGGGTTGGATCCACACCTTGGACATGGTAGGTTTAGGGGTGGATATGGGTGGGTTTAGGGATCAGGGGGTGGAGACGGGTAGGTTTAGGTATATGTAAGGTGGGAGGAGTTGGATCTGGATCCAACCTCACCCCCTGGATCTTGTGTTCTGCAGTGAGGACCATCTCCCAGGAGTGGGTGCGTGAGAGAGGAGGGGCGCTGAAATAGCCAGGGCTGGCGGCGTGTGATGAAGCACACCTGAACCGAATGGAGCCTCATCACCGCCGCTGTTTAAATGCCGAGCGCGCCTCTCCTCGGGAGACCTGGTGTCCTCGTGGGTCGCGGAAGGGAGCGATAAGGGATCTTCGTGCCGCCGAAGATGTGAGCGCGAGAACCGCACCCGTTACACGGCCGTCGGGCCAGGATTCCGGGCCGTCTAGTCCCTTCAAGCGTCGTGAGCAGAGGATGAATAAGCCGCTGAAAGAAGCCGCCGCACCTCGCGCCCCGGACCGGAGGAGTGCGTGCGGCCGCCGGACTCCGCCCCTTACCTCGACCCTTCCTTCCCGAACACCGCTCCACCTTCACGAACCCCGCAGCACGACGAGGACACCAGATCCCCTCTTTATTTTGAACACAATTTCCCCTTTGGACACCTTATTCCCTGTTTGTTATTTTTATGTTAATAAAAGCCTCTCCGACGCCACACCCATTTTGGCCATTTTGACACATATGGATGTCTCTGGGCTAAGCCCGGATATCAACTCACCCCTGAATATCACTGCAAAAATATCACTAAACACATTATTGATGTGATTTGAATGTACCACATGTTTTTAAACATAACGACTCACCACGAACAAAAACACTAAAGTGCTTCATGATGCTGATCCGGTCACTGATGATCTCTAGTTGATAAAGTCCAGAGTGTGCGTTTCTGATGTTCATGATGGTCAGAGATCCAGTCTGATTGTCCAGCTTCAGTCTGTCTCTGAATCTCTCAGTACCGACATTACACTGAACATCTGTACAGATATAAGTCTGATCTCCATTGATTTGTGCGATGCGAGTGTCATTAAAATACCATTTAATCTTTTTTTTTTTTTTTTTTTAACATTAGTGTATAGAATGACTGAATCTCCCTCCATCGCATATGCTGACACTTCATCTGTACCAACACCAGATGAACCTGAAGAAGAAATGAACAGTTCATTATACACCAAACAAAATGATACAACAGGAAAGTGCTGTGATAATTTAATAACAGATCATATAGACTGTGGGTAGGTTAATATGTTTGGATTCATAACATAACACATGCCAACGAACAGCAGAAAACATTGATTTACACATTCACTCATCAAACATACATGAGTCTCATGGATGAACTTATGCTTAATAACTTCTCTGACTACTAGTGGATCGACCTACGAGATCAAAGATGTATATATTTAATGAGCACTAAATTATACTCACTTGCAACAGTAAAACTGAATTTCTTCATGATGCTGATTCTGCTGCTGATGATCTGTAGTTTATAAAGTCCAGCATCTGAGGTCCTGGTGTTTGTGATGGTCAGAGATCCAGTCTGTTTGTCCAGCTTCAACCTGCCTCTGAATCTCTCATCACCACGTTTACACTGAACATCTGTGCAGGTCTTACTCTGATCTACACTGATTTGAGCTATTCGAATGTCATTAAAATACCATTTAATTTTTTCTTGTTGGTTTGTTTTAACACCAGTCTGTAGAGTGACTGAATCTCCCTCCATCACTGACACTTCAACTTTATCAACACCAGGAAACCTAAAGAAGAAATGAACAGTTCCTTATGAGTGAAAAACAAAATTATACAACAGGAAAGCGCCATGAAAAGTTTTTTTTTTCTTCAGATCATAAAGACTGTGAGTAAAGCAATATAAATGGATTTATAATGTAAACAGGGGTGTGCAATATGTGTCGTCTACGATAATATTGTGATGCGAGGTATGCGAGCTGACATTATCAAGCACTTTGCAAAAAAATTGTTTTTGTCTAGTTAAGCACTATCACACGAGCAAGAGTGCTGTTTTCTCAAATATTAGCATAATTGCAAATTTGATCATTTATACAGTTCAATAAACAGTTTGATATTATGTCATTGATATTATGAGTTACATTTTAGACACAATATTGTCATTATGTTTTGCTCTATTTTTCCATTGAAAACAATTCCAAACAAAGAGCCTTCTTGCTGTTGGCTGAATAGAAGTCAAATGTTAATTTCATTACTCTAATTAAAGGGGTCATATGATGCTGCTAAAAATAACTGTATTTTGTGTATTTGGTGTAATGAAATATGTTTATGCGGTTTAAAGGTTAAAAAAACACATTATTTTCCACATACTGTACATTATTGTTTCTCCTCTATGCCCCGCCTTTCTGAAACGCATTGATTTTTACAAAGCTCATCAGTCTGAAAAAGCGAGGTGTGCTGTGATTGGCCAGCTATCCAGTGCATTGTGATTGGCCGAATACCTCAAGCGTGTGACGGAAATGTTAAGCCCCTTGCCATATTGTGATGATGCCATATCAGCATGGCGGTGGAAACAACAAAACTACAGCGAGAATAAAAGTAAAATAAAATAGAACGAGCCGTTTTAGGTAGGCGTGGCTGACTCTTACCTTTTATAAAGAATATCTCTTTGGATTTGAGACTTTAGTCTTTGCAACTTTCCAGATCTTCTTTATGCACCAAGAGCTTGTAACACTCCAAAGAGAAAGGAAAAATTGCATCATATGACCCCTTTAAGAAATACAACAGTTTGGATTAGAGAACATTTAATTATGTGAAAAGAACATTAGACTATGTGGAAAAAGCTGCTGCACACTGCAATAGACACTGAATGATACTTAATTAATATGTCAAATGTTTGTAAAGTCATGTAGCCTATACACTCATGAACCTTTAATGCTTAAAGCTTTACCTGATTGAATAATGTTTTTATACTTAATTTTTAGCTTTTTTTTTTCTTCTTTTGCCTGTGGGATACCATGAAAATGTATATTAGTTCAATAATTTACCGTTCTGCCAGTATTTACCTTTGATATTATTAGTAATGAAGAATTAAATTGACGTATTGACTCGGAAGTATGCGGACGTCTTTTTGTCGGGTGATGTTGCCATGGTGAATCATAATTTCGGAGCTTCATTAATCATAACTTTTCATAGTCGTAGTGCACGTGCTCAGTCATCCTACTCAGAGTCGATTGAATTAACTCAATTCAGCCGTTCTGAACCCGAAAACTCAGAGTTTCCCATCTAAGGGTAAGTCAACTCAGAGTTCAAGTTCCAACTCAGAGTTGGTTGAACCTCCTTATTGAAACGGGCCCCAGTTGTGTGTCTCCATGCAACACACAGCGGTGTTTTGAATACTGAATGAACGTTTTGAATGAATCAGGTAACTCAATGATTCAGTAAACCATTAAAAAAGACAGTCACTTGCTTCATTCCTGAATGAATGAGCCATTTGAACAAATCATTTGAATGAATAACTCAATGGCTTGTTTATTAAGACAGTGACTTGCCACCATCTACTAAGTTCATTTTTATATTTGAAAGTATCATTTAATTTTTCCATTATTTCATTTCAGATAATTATATTCAAAATGTTATATATAAAACATTATTCATACAATTGTAATCACAGTGTAAATGCCTTCATGCCACATCTGGAGAGCAAAATTTGAGTTCCTGACATTGATTTCATATATTAAATCAGATTTCCTAAATGAAACACTTGAAAGGTTGAGTTTTGATGATAAATCAGACCAAAGTATTATCCATATAAAGCCACTGGTCCAATCAAACAGCATTTGTTGTTTCCAGGATGGACTCGAATGGCAAGGAACATAAAACCTCTTTGGGGATTATGTACAGATCAGCTTAGCTGAATCAATAAAACATTTTACAAGCAACTTAATGAATATGCTGGCTATCAATTGAATGTTATAATATATGCCTAAAATATTTAGGTGTGAAAATAACTAATGACCTAATTTGATTGTATGAGGACAATCTTGATTAAATTAACTAGAACATGAAAACAGACTTTGAAAGTGATTTACCTGCCCTATACTGACTTCGAGAGAGTAAAAGGAGGGGGGATTAACCTTTTACTGTCTGTCTCATTTAATTCAATCCCTTTAAGTGGAAATACTTCAGTAGCAATTTCTTAAATAAAATAAATTCCTATTTAATGTCATTCCAAAAATAATCAAATTAATGATGTCATTTAAATGTACATGACTTGCTTTTAAAAGCAATTACTTACCACGAATAACAGAGTAGGATCCTCCACCGCCACGGTTTTTGCTGGGGATCCATACATCATAAAGCCCAGAATCTGTGGTTCTGATGTTTCTGATGGTCAGAGATCCAGTCTGATGATCCACTTTCAGTCTGTCTCTGAATCTCTCTTTACGATTATCACACCAAACATCTGTACAGATCTTACTGGGATCTCCAGTGATTTCAGCGAGGGGAATGTTATTAAAATGCCATATAATGTTTTCTTGTTGGTTTATTTCCATAAGATATTGTAAATATATATTGGATATTTACAATATCTATCTATACATGAAAACAAATTCCTCGTATGTGTAAACATACCTGGCAATAAAAACTCATTCTGATTCTGATTCATTCTAAAGTGACTGCATCTCCCTCCATCACAGAGACTGATCCTCCATCTGTGCCAACATCAGACATGCCTGCAGAAGAAATGAACAGTTCATCACGGGCCGAACAAAAACACACAGAACACGTTTATGTGCATTGTTCGTTTTTATCGTTGACCAGAAAAGAAACTGTAAAAAAATAAATGTCTTACAATGGTCAAGTAAAATACAGATATTAAATCAGTCATTCTTGAGACATGGGACAAAACAGGTTCAGCAAGGGTAACTGCTATTAGGTTTAAAAATAAAAATATTTTCCATTTTAAATGTCATGAGGGATTAATAATAGAATGTATTTAACACAATTATCACCTTCAATTTAATTTTCTCATTATTATACCAAATCTATGTTTCTTAATGTCCTCTCACTACATCTAAAACAGTGTGTCCACAGAGAAGGGTTCAATAATTCATATGCAATAAAATGGATACAAATGTTTTTTTTAATGACGAAAAAGAGCTTGTTTTATCAAAAGCAACACTTAATAATATCTCCTATCAAACAAGGCTGTTTTTAATGACACGTGCATGTTTAATAAGATTTTAAAGTTGCGTCCCCACTTTTTGTCAACACCGTCAGACATTCAATAAGATGTAATAAAATCAGGGAATATCAGGGGCAGCTGTCACTCTAAAGGACCCCCTTGCCACAGTTCACCTCTGCAGAGTACATCAGTGTCAGACAGGCTCTGCTAAGTTTTATAGTTTTAGAATATTGTAAATCCTAATGTTAATATTTCCTGTGTCACAGCCATGATATGTCAACACCATCTTCCAATTTCTGAGGAAATTATTGGAAATATTTCGATCATTGTATTCTCCTGAAGCAGGTTCCATTAGCATCTAGCATCAACAGAAAAAAATAAAATGGCTACTACATGAACTCCACTGGTTTTGTGAGAGAAATGCCAAATTTGTCAACACCGTCGGATGTCACCATCATAAGATTTTGTGTTCCAGTGATATATCAAAATACTTCAATGTGACTCTTGAATAAAAGCTTTATAAACAATAACATACTCACTGTTTGTTGTGTTTGTTTTAATACAGTAATTGACTGATTCAATGTATGAGATAGTTAAAATGACTACAAATTCAGGTTTTCGTCCCCTCCGTCAGATGTGTCGCCTCCGTCAGTTGAATATTTTGATAATATTTCATTATGATATTTTATATTTGTTGTGGAATTGTTGGTCACATGTGAAAGTTTAATCTGTCTGCTAACACCAGAATGTGTTTTGAAATGTTAAAAACATCTTGTATGCTGTTAAAGATAGTTGCAATTATATTACACAATCCAAGGTAAAAAAGCACATTTTGTTTGGTTGTATCAAAGCATAGCTCAGTAGCTTAGTACATATAAGATACACAAACGTAGTTTCATTTGTCTGAGTACAAGGTTTTATTTTTTTCAACGTTGCACCCTGTTTTGTCTCACTTCTCAAGAATTTTTTTATATATATTTTAAAATGTAATTTATACCGGTGTTGGCAAAGGTAAATTTTCAGCAGCCACAACTCCAGTCTTCAGTGTCACATGATACTTCAGAAATCAGATGAGACCCTTGTCTTAATTTTTTTTAAGGATTATTTGATTAAACATGGTCAACAGAACAGAATTTATTTGAATTTTTTTTTTTTTAACAACGTTAAAATAATTGAATGCATCTTTGCTGAATAAAATTCCTTTAGTACTATGCCAAAAGCCAAACATGTCAGTACCTTGATCAATGAGGCAGCGCACTGGTACACAAAATGTTTCCACGATCAAGTTTTCTTAAGGTTTGACTGTCGGAACATCGAAAAACTGAAAGTTTTAAGTTGCTTCACTCTAACCAAATTGCTTACAATTTACAAACCCACAAAAACATCACAAACTATAATACACAAAGACCTCTGGATTGAGAACGGAATTGTGCTAGTCTACATTTTGGTCCGTGGATTTGATTTCCTTTCATTGCCCAGTTTCAAATAAAATAATGGTCACATAAAGAATACAGCTAAATGAAAAGATCATTGACTTCCCAAAGAGATGTACAAAATCATATTAAATTGCAGTTTTATAGCGCCACCAAGTGGAGTAAAATAGCTGTGGCAGACACCACCAGAAAACTTGACACTGGAAATATTAGAGAATGTTAACAGACATAGCACTGTTTTCCTTTTTTATTGCTGTGCAGATGAAAATGTACAAATTATGATGAAAAAAGCAAATGAAAATGCTAACAGACTGTTCCACCACCTAAAAAAACGTTTGCAACACATCCTCTGATTTAACTACTAGTATTATACCAAGAGATAAAAAAAACGGAAAATACATCACAGAAAACAAAGCATTAATGTTACAGAAAGCGTATCAACACTGTATTTTAGTGTTAACTTACAGCAGTCACTTAAATTCAAAGATGTTAAACTTTACCTTGCTGTCATATCCGAATATTTCCTAACTTATACATCACAATAATTCATTTTTAATGAGTCATATTAACTAAAATAATACTAACAAACACGTAACATTAAAAATTCACAAACAAAATCAGTGCAATCTGTTAAGCATATTGAATTAATTAAAACGGAGCTTCTGAGGCCTGGGGTAACTCAAGCACATCTCTCGCTCTGTCTCTGTTCTTTCTCTTTCGCTGTATGGGTGAAAAAGGGGGCAGTGCCAGTGGGCACACTAGGGTGTCCAGGGGAAAGGGAGGGGGCCCCAGCTGCAGCGCTGCTTGGGAACGCTTTCTCGCTGTGAGCTGGAGAGCGCCAGCAAACCAGAATCCCGGCAGCCGTTGCCTCTGTGAGAGAGCGGGGCAAGAGGGGCAGACTCACTGGGGCCCCCCTACTGACTCCATACTGCGGGTGAAGTAGGGCAGCAGAGGCAGAGACTCTACCCATCATGCCACAAGACAGTCGGTGAACTAGGACAAGGCTAGAGAGAACAGGCGTGCTGAAAAGCCAATGAGGGACTTATTTTATTTGTTCCCAAGGACCAAATATAACTTATCCACACCTGCCAATGCAGAGTGAACTGAGAAAGTAACGGTCTGAAACTGCACTTCACATGATCATAGTAAAAGTAAATTGTATTATAACAATTAGATAAGATCTTCCTTAATTAGGGACAAATAGCATATGTATATAATATTTATTTGAAACTTATATACACATACATATATCAAAACCTACACAGGTGTGATGACATACAGTGGGGCAAAAAAGTATTTAGTCAGCCACCAATTGTGCAAGTTCTCCCACTTAAAAAGATGAGAGAGGCCTGTAATTTTCATCATAGGTATACCTCAACTATGATAGACAAAATGAGAGAAAAAAAATCCAGAAAATCACATTGTAGGATTTTTAAAGAATTAATTGGTAAATTCCTCGGTAAAATAAGTATTTGGTCACCTACAAACAAGCAAGATTTCTGGCTCTCACAGACCTGTAACTTCTTCTTTAAGAGGCTCCTCTGTCCTCCACTCGTTACCTGTATTAATGGCATCTGTTTGAACTCATTATCAGTATAAAAGACACCTGTCCAAAACCTCAAACAGTCACACTCCAAACCCCACCATGGCCAAGACCAAAGAGCTGGCAAAGGACACCAGAAACAAAATTGTAGACCTGCACCAGGCTGGCAAGACTGAATCTGCAATAGGTAAGCAGCTTGGTGTGAAGAAATCAACTGTGGGAGCAATTATTAGAAAATGGAAGACATACAAGACCACTGATAATCTCCCTCGATCTGGGGCTCCACACAAGATCTCACCCCGTGGGGTCAAAATGATCACAAGAACTGTGAGCAAAAATCCCAGAACCACACGGAGGGAACTAGTGAATGACCTGCAGAGAGCTGGGACCAAAGTAACAAAGGCTACCATCAGTAACACACTGCGCCGCCAGGGACTCAAATCCTGCAGTGCCAGACGTGTCCCCCTGCTTAAGCCAGTACATGTCCAGGCCCGTCTGAAGTTTGCTAGAGAGCATTTGGATGATCCAGAAGAGGATTGGGAGAATGTCATATGGTCAGATGAAACCAAAATAGAACTATTTGGTAAAAACTCAACTTGTCGTGTTTGGAGGAGAAAGAATGCTGAGTTGCATCCAAAGAACACCATACCTACTGTGAAGCATGGGGGTGGAAACATCATGCTTTGGGGCTGTTTCTCTGCAAAGGG
>NW_015506254.1:378694-379062 GCF_001515645.1 Sinocyclocheilus grahami | reverse complement strand
TTTTTTTTAATGATGAAAAAGAGCTTGTTTTATCAAAAGCAACATATCTCCTAATCTCCTATCAAACAAGGCTGTTTTTAATGACACGTGCATGTTTAATAAGATTTTAAAGTTGCGTCCCCACAACACCGTCACACCGTCAGACATTCAATAAGATGTAATAAAATCAGGGAATATCAGGGGCAGCTGTCACTCTAAAGGACCCCCTTGCCACAGTTCACCTCTGCAGAGTACATCAGTGTCAGACAGGCTCTGCTAAGTTTTATAGTTTTAGAATATTTTAAATCCTAATGTTAATATTTCCTGTGTCACAGCCATGATATGTCAACACCATCTTCCAATTTCTGAGGAAATTATTGGAAATATTT